>NC_056728.1:1391404660-1391704660 GCF_019279795.1 Protopterus annectens
TTTTATCATGATGTAGTTGCATGAAGGCAAGACAATTAAAACAGAATATTTCTCTGAGGCAATTTGCTTAATAGATTTTAGAAGACAGTAGAAAGAGTAGTGAAGGAAGATTAGAGAGAGCTAGTGAGAAGAGTGAGTGAAGGGCAGAAAGTAGATTAAGGTATGAGAAGTAGGGGGTGTTTAAGGAGGGAGAGTGCAGTGGCAGGACCAGTGACTTTTAAAGTGCTCTTTGGTGGCTGTGTTAAATTGTTTAGGACATTTGCTTTGACGTCAGAAATGTAGATGCCAAAAAGGAGCAGTCCCAGCATTGAGCCCTGAGGGACACTGCTGGTGAATGACCTTTTTGTGGAGGTAGAGTCCCCTATCCTGACTTTCTGTATCCTATCTGTGAGCTAGTTGGCTATCTAGAGGGTGACATAGGGGTTTACTCCTAGTTCCATGAGTTTGTCTATAATGCCTGAATTGGGAATGGTTTTGAATGCTTTTGTCAGGTCAAGGTAGGCAGTGTGTACCACATTTCCCTAGTTAATAGCCCTGGTGACTTTCTCAAAAAAGTTCACCAGGTCAAATATGCATGATCTACCTTTCATGAAACCAAACTGTGTTGGATCCAGTGCCTGGAGGTTTCCTATATCTTAATTTAAAATACAGATAAGAATTCTTTCCATGGGTTTAAATATGAGACTAGTCATAATTATGGGTCTGTAATTATGCAGATCAGAAGATGGCCCACCCTTGTGCAGAGGAATAGCTATTACAGTCCTTCATTTGCTAGACACAAAGCCAGTTTGTAGGCTAAGGTTGAACAGTGATTTTACAGGGTTCAAAAGGGAATGTTTCATGTTATTCAGGAGGCATCCTGGGATATTATCAGGGCCCATAGATGCAGAATTTTTGTCATGGAGAGTCCATTGAGGACTTGTTTACTAGTAACAGTCAGTGGTGTTATGGTTGAGAATATCTGTTGAGTGGTATTGGGGGATGAATTTGGAGGCAAATCTATCAGCCATTAGGTTTGCTATTTCATCCAGCTCCATACAAGTGGTTCCATTTACAATTAATTCAGCACACTGTTGTCTATTACCTTTGAAGTTGTAGACCCAGCTGAAGAAGGCCTTGTGGTTGTCCTTTGCCTGTGTAGCTATCTTTACCTCAAATTTGGCCTTGGTGTGCTTGATAAGACTCCTGAGTTGCCTATTTAAATTGACGAGAGGTCTCTTGCCTTACTGGCTATGGTTTTCTTCCATTTGTATACAACTTGTTGGTTCTGCGATACCATCAGGATGGCTTGTTCTTGGCGTTAGTCCTGTGTTTATTCCAGGTAGTTACAGTTGCCTTATTGCAGATGTCTACATGATGGTATAGAGTTTCAGTGAAAATTCTACATAGGCAGTGGAGTTCACATAGTTTGGTGGGGGCTTGGAATTTTGACAGGATATCGCTTAGTAGTGGGTGGTTTGCTCTGGAATAATTCCTAAATGTTTAAGGGTTAAATGCAGTCATAGGTTTTATTTTCAAAGAAGACAGCTTTATGGTCCAACTTGACTAGAGAGGACATTACACACAGGTGGATGGAATGTATGCTTGTGAGGATCAAGTCAATGACGTTGGTGCCCATTACAGATGTACAGATTAGCTGGTCCATAGCATTTTTGTTGACAAAATCCAGAAAGTTGTGTTATCTTTCCCTCTTCATAGTGGGGTAGTTGAAGTTGCCCAGGTCTATAATGTTGAGTTCAATGCAGACTGAATCCACTTCATTTAGGCATGCAGTATGGGTATCCTGGGTTGCAGAGGGGACCTATAGTTTGCAATGAAATGCTTACAGTGAGTTGGACATGGAGACACTCAAGTACATCATACTGCTTGACCAGTTTGGAGGTGTGACTGTTTTTGATGAATATTGAGACACTTCCACCATTTGTCCCATGCAGTAGTTAGTCTAAATGTTTGGAAGCATTATAGCCTTACACTGCTGTGGGGCTCCCTGTGGCTTTAGAATATATTTTTATAACTATTTTGTTTAGACTCCTGGTATTGAGCAGTACTATCTTTAGATCATCCTAGGTTGGTTTGCCCATGTTGGACATTTTATCAGGTTGGCATAGCCAAACAAAAAAAATATGGGGGTGCAGAATGTTGTAGCAAATATTCAATAGCCTAAAAGGAACATGTACAGACCATCCCTGGTGAAGCAGCATGGTCTGTCAAACATATTATCCCAGGCTGACAAATACTGCACCCCCTTCAAATAGCACCAAAAACTAGGCCAGTTGTTGAAGTCTATTACTGTCTACTCCTATTGCAACATCTTCCTCAGAGAAGGTAGGATGCTGCTCAGCACTAGGCTTATACCAGCTTGTTACACATAGTCTAAGAGCTCTGTCATGTCTCTCTCTCCATATAGTCCAGACAGGTGCATCTCAGGTCATTTATAAACACACGTACAATGACAGAGTCATACTGTTACCTGTGGTTCAATGAAATGAGTACGTACATGATCTGGTCAACCCTGGCTCTTGATAAACAGCTGAGCGTGACCTTCTCTTTGCTCCCCTTACTGAGTGGAAGATCTGTGTGTCTCACAATGGAGTGATCTATGACTAGAGCATTTTTTTGTATGGAAGTTTGCCTTATAGGCTTATGGGTTGAAACAACAAGAGTTGACGCAGTATGTGTTGTGGTGTGTGTTGCTTTGGTAGAATGTTTGAGACATTGCTGAGGATTATCATTGTTATTACTGTGTCCTGAAGGCCTTTGAGGTTTGTGTAGACTACTTTTATGAACGTCAGCATGCATTAGTCTTTGTGTTTTGTCTTTAACTCTAAGAATTTAAATGCACTAAGTACTGAAAGCAGCAGATAATACAGTAAAATGCAATAGCACTTTAAAGTATGAAAAAGTACAATAACTCATTAAATAAGGCAGCACACAGCACAAGTAAATTACAGGAAAAAGTGCAATTCAGCAGCTGCAGTACTTATCTAGCCTGGATGGAGCTAGACTGAAGCAGATACACTCAGACCTTAATAGTGCAGTTGTCAGGCATTTGTAAGCTCTGTGTAAGTGAGCCAAGAGTTGAGCAAACACAACTGTTTTACAAAAATACAGAAAATCACCAATCAAGCAAAAAAGCTCACTGGCCAAGCACAACTCTTACGAATTTAGATGGCCAAAGTGCAGAATGGAGTATTCTAGGGGAAACAATTACAGCTTTGGTAACATCTCCTTTAATGTAAAAAAATGTTAAAACTTTCATCATGCACTAGGCATATCATATTGTATTTACCAGATTAATCTAATATTGTAATTATAACAGGAGATTAAGAGCTAAACAGTACACAACTGTTCAACAGGAATGTATCAAAAGCCAGGCTCAGATTAAATTAAATGGTAATTAAGTGATAAAGCTCCTATTAGTTTCAGTCTGTTCAAACTGTGAAGTGAGAGCTAATAATAAACTGAAGACTGTCAAGCAAAAATGTCTAACTTAAATGTTGTGACATTCTGCTTGTAATAGAGCATCTTATATTACTGTGATACAGAGACAGGGTAGTTCTTTACAGCTGCAACACAACTAACATGCTTGCTACACTATCTTTCAAAAATACTTTTCGGGAAGTCCTCACACACTTAGTTTTGTGACCTACCCAAACACCATCTAGTGCCTTTGGATTGTCTTTATTCATCACTCTGTCAATACCTCTGCATGCTTATTCCTACCTATGGTGAGGTCTTCATGTCTGTCATCATGCAGAAACAAAGAATCTTTTTTTCATTAAACCCTAATGCCATAAATGTAGTGACAGCATGGTAAACAATGCATATCACTACACTCACACCATCTAAAGCATCTGCTCGACATGAGTCTTCTGCATTACTGATATTGTACCTCACTAATCAAATCTCCAAGATGTCAGAAATAAGGCAGAAACCAACATGACCCCTTTTAAAGATAAGAAAGAGCTGGCCATATGCTGTTTCATTCCTTCCAAACACTCTGGCTGTATTGGTGCCTTGGGTAGATTCCTGATCTCACATCCCTCATAGCAGGATCAGACACCTTGCCTGTGTACTGTGAGTTTACAGTAACTGGATAAGAATGTGTGGGTTCTGTATATTCTGTGAAATTAGCAGAATATAGATCCATGCTAGAAATGCACAAACAAGTTCATTTAATGCAGTTTTGTTTAAAACAAAGTGGATTCACTGAAGTACAAAACAAACATACATTTCTTTTACACAGAAAAAAATGGAAACTGTAGAAATAATACATGCAGAACAATATTTTGGAGGAGGAGTGCGGTTTAATGGAAGCCAGGAACTGAGTAATTTATGTAATGCTGGATTGCTGATAGTTATGCAAAAGAATATATGTGATGTATAATGTTTGTAACTGAGAACAATTATATGGTTTGTTTTTTTAGGTTTGCCTGTGTCTTAAGTGATAATTCAATAAAGGTGTTAAAAAACAGGAATTTCTTTTAGTGAATAAGATCCCATATACCCTCACCATGTAAAATAAACCACTAGATCTTCATTGTATGTCAGGGTAGGCAGAAGGAGCAGCGTTTTCTGCAACCTTTCAACAAGAAAGCATCAGGAAAGTGAGCTTCACTGCAGTCGCTTTTAGAATGAAGCATCACACTTCGACTGAAGATGGCTTACAGGAATAATGAATTACAAAAGCATCTTACATGGTCTCATTGAAAATGACAAGCACAGATTGTTTTATTTTTTTTGGGGGGACAACATGGGATTCATGTCAATCCACAGATAATCAAATGCCATTTGTTTGAAAAAAAAAGCCAAAACCCACCTTCAATGATCAGAAAATAAGTCTTTTTACAGTGGAAAAGTCCCCTGCAACCCCATTGTAGAAGAGTCCCCAAAAGTATAAATACCAACTCCGAGGTTACACAACAGTGGGGAGAAGTGCAACCTCAAAGTTGGCCACAGTTATTTTCTGCCATTATACCCCAATCAAATGGCATTCAATTAAAATCTGTTTGACAGCTTGACACATTTATAAAAAATGAACAAACATAGAAATCTGTCTAGTTCGAGCTTCACCACTATGAGTGTTGAGAAAAATTAAAAAGCAGAGAAACCTGTGGTCTTAAAACATCGTTGATGAGCTCAGTCACAATAATTCCCAGAAATCATGAAAAACAGGTATAGTTCCAAAGCAACAAGCCTTTATTTGTCACAGATAAACAAAACTTAGTAAAAAAATCAGAAATATTTTAATGTTAAACATATTAGCTTTTATACACTTAGAAGTTGGTGTGGAAAATATACATATTGTTGAATTTTAAATCAGCCTATTCATGGCAAACTATATAAACAGGGCTGTAAAAAAGTGCATTTTAGAACAGCAAGTAGCCACTCCCACACACTACTGTGGATTAGGTCAAACTAAATCCTAGTTAAGGAGAACACTACCTATCTATTTGCAACCAACATTCCCAAATCAGGTATTAAGAAAAGCGTATCATACACATAAAAAGACTGACTTTTAACTAAAATCTCTTTTCGGTTAACTAATGCAATAAAGCCTTCAACAGGTCTGTGACAAGAACTAAAATCATATACATAGGGAGATAAGTAAAAAGAGTTAACTAGATGATACAAGAAAAAACACATAGCTATCTAACCATAAACATTATGTAACTAGAACACTGTAAGTATAAATATATATATCTGCCTATTAAAATCTAATATGTATTAGTGTATATAAAAACTAAGTTATTTATAGCTCAGGAAAAAATATTTAGAAAAAATTATTTCAGAAAAAAATGATTTTATTTAGAGCTCAGAAAAAAATGCCACTGCTTTGCAGTAAAAAAAAAACTGTCACGACAGTTATCATGTTTACAGCCCCGAAACCATGTTTATTCAATGACAATCAGTAGAAAAAACACACAAAATAGTGGATAAGGTAAACTAGTAATATATACAAGTGTGCAGGTATGTGCATGAGCATATGCCAACATGCTAAATGGGGGAATTATACCATTACTTCATAGTGCTGTGGTAGCGTTGTCGCCTCACAGTAAGACACTGTCCGGTTCGATTCTCAGCTAGAGCGTCTTCTGCGTGGAGATATGCGTGAATGGGTGTACCTTCGTTGAAGGTTGTGCATCAGAGCTGGTAACTTGGCACGTAAAAATCAGCTACCAATCATTAGCGGACCGGAGTTCTGCTGTGGCGACCCCTAACCGGGAAAAGCTGAAAGACACATACAAACTTCATGGTAATAGCGACATGACAAAATGTGTGTTTTGAATTTACCGTTTAAATCTCTGGTGTGATGCAAGAGTGTACTAAATCTAATCAGAGCAGAATTGAGGTTAAAGTAACTAAACATATATACATTTATACACATACTACACATCATTTTATATTTTTAGTACATAAAAATATTTCCTCAAAAATTCCCTAAAAAAAAGTATAGATTCTGTGACAGCTTACGTAAATTCAACAAATGCTTAATAGAACAATAGTTACGTCCTGGTTTTCTGAAAGCATTTAATTTCAACCAGCATAGTTCTTTTTTCACCAACACACTACTGATGTCCTCTTCAAGCTCATCCATCTCCACACAGTCCAGAATGATAAATTTAAAACCAAAACGTCTGGGGGTGTTTAATAAGTATTTGGATAAGGCGTTCTTCTGGTATTTACTTCTGATATCAGAAAGATAATCTGAAATCCTCCTTTTCAGTTTATTCATAGTGTTACCCACATAAAATGCAAGGCAGTCATTGCACATGGCCCTATATACATACAATTACCACCTGCTGAAGCTTTCACCATCTTTTTAAGATAGGGGCACTTAAATGAGTCACACCCCATCAAGTACTCACAGATGGGGTAGTTAGGTGGCCCACAGACTTTAGTGCTCCTGTTATCCTGGTGTTCCTTATTTTTCTTTTCCACATATGTATGGTCCTGATCTTTTTATATACAACAGTAGGGTGTTCTAAAACCCTTACAGGCTGCTGATTGTCAGTGAGGATGGCCCAGTTCTCCTTAATAATGGCTTTAATTGTATTGAAATCACAGGCTTAGGTTAGAGTGCAACTGTCTTTCCTTACTTTCCTCTTCTTTTAGGTTAGGGTGGCCTCGTTGCATAATTCTACCAAAAGGCCTATTCCACACAGGGTCATTGTTAGTTTTAGAAGCTCTAATGGGATCCAGGATCATATGTAACATGTTTGATTCATATCCTCTGGTTAAGCAATCATTTTCAAGATCATTCAAATTTTTGAGAAAAGGGGCCAAATATGAGGTAATGCGTGCTAATCTTTAGCCTTGTGATTTTATAACATTTTGCTTAGTTTTTCCTGGATGTTTACTGTCTCTGTGAAGTAAGTAGTTCACTCTTGCTGGTTTCCTGTATAAGTTACTAATTAATTTTCCTCTGTCTTTATCAGTATTGACAGTCATAACAAGGAACTGCACTGACTCCGAGCTGATGGAAGTGGTACATTTCAGGAAGGAGGTGGAGTTACTGAGGTAATGGATAAACTCAGTGAGTTTAGATTTCTCACCTTGCCAGACTATAAACACATTGTCAATAAAGCAAAGGTAGCTGGTCATGAATCTTCAGTATTCACTCTGCAGTACAAATTCCACCTCCCACTTGCCTAAGGCTACATTGGCCAGGCTAAGGGTCATAGCAGTACCCATGGCTATCTCGCTCACCTGTTTGTAAGCCTGGCCATTGAAACTGAAAAAATTGTAACTCAACACCAAGTTTGTTAGCTTTCCCAAGCGTTCATTTTGCCCTTGTCTAGTAATGCTATTTCTGCTATAAGCCTCTGTACCTGCTTCAATACAGTACATGTGTGGTAACACAGTGTATAGGGCTTCAGTGTCAATAGCTACCAAAATTATTTGTTCAGTCACATACACTTCTTTTATTTTTCTTAAAAAATCAAGTGAATCTAAAATAAAAGGTTAATTCTTTTCAGCAAGAGGCTGTAGAATAAAATCTAAGTATATGGCAGTGGCCTCTGATAATGAACCTCCACTTGCAATAACAGGTCTGTAAGGTGGAATCTTCCCTATTCTTATGGGGTTTGGGAATCCCAAAAAAACAAGGTAACCTTGGGTGAGGAGTGTTCAAATACTCAACAAAGTTTTCACTAATAAGGTCTTCAGTAAGCACTGTGGTTAGCTTGACACATTCTCACAACTTTCACTGGTGAACTACTGTCAATGTGGAGCTTTTCTCCCCGGGCCTCTGCTGAAAATGGATATATATCCAGACGGACTATCCCGGTCAACAAATGTAAAATAAATAAATAAATAATACTGTCACCAGTCACAAGGTGGGAGGGAAATGCTGATTAGCTGGTACAAAGGGAAAACTACTGCTGTGATGTCAAAGGCATGGGTTTCATTAGTTGCTGGTCATTTGCAGGTTGGTGCCAGAAGGTCAGTCAGGGAGGGAAGTGAAGACTGGGGTGATTGAAGGCCAGCTCTTTATTCTCCAAGGTGATTGCAGGTTTTTGTGCTGCCAGATGCACTCCAGTGAAGGCTAGCAGACATTCCAATGGGGAGATGCTGGCAGACAGATTACATGGCTTACATCAAGCAAACTTTAATTATAATTGGATTCACTGGCCTTGTTTAGTGAAACCCTTAGTTAGTCACTTAGTGTAGGTTTATGTTACTGACATAACAGAACATTGTGGGTAGGGGAGTAGGGAGGTTCCCCTTAACTCTAAGGTTGTATGACCTCAGAATTACTTTATTTGGAGAACCAGGGTTAAGGAGATTGCAAGGGGCTTGCCCTCCTGCACAAATGCTTGTTTTACTTTGTTTCCTTGTCAACTTCTTGATCACTCCTGGTACAATATAACTCGGTCTTATGAGTTCTTCTGAATCCCTGACCCCATATGAAGTGGGTGGACATACAGGACAGTCAGAATACTTCCTGTTTTTATCTCTGGACACTGGATGGTGGTGGGGGGTGGAACTAAAGATTAGAGAATAAAACAAAATTCCATGACCTGCAGTATTATAGCCTCATAGGTCTGCTGCCCAGCTCTCATCCCTGGAAGGAATGAATAAGGTACTAAGTACTGGATGAAACCTTTGAAGACTTTAGTCAAAATAGTGGAAGGAGAATGCTACATAATTAATCTCCTTATTCTCCACCCAGCTTTTAAGACAGTTTTTTCATATTCCTTCCTTTTTATATTGCACAGCTGCAGTACATCTGGCACAGTCCTATTTTCTGGAATACTTCTTTACCTGACCAAGAAGTAGAGGTATACCTTCATAACATTTCAAACTGCACAGTCTAGTCTATCCACACCTGGATTAAGGAAAACTTGTCCTGGTCCTGTAGCACAGAGTGATGTAGCCTTGACTACATCTCAGCTAGTCCATGTTCAGCAAATATCATAGGCACTGAAGGGTCTGGATGAGGGAGGATGAGCTTGAGTGGCCAACATAACTTTACTTATCTTGAGGGAAGGGAGATGAGGCCCACCATGTTAGCAAGGAATTCTGGTTGGCAGACACTCATTGGTGGAAGAAGCTGGTCAGGCTTGTGTTGAAGAAGTGTCGCTCGCACCAATAAGCCATCAAACGGACGTGTGAGGACATGCATGACAGTTGCCAACAAGGAGGGGTTAGGTAAACACCTCCTCAGGAACAACATCTGGCCTGCTCCCTAATGCCCGACTCTCACCATACAGTGGAACTGATGGGCAGGTAGGGTTTCTGCAGATGGGAATTTATGGACTGTAAGTCTCTCCCATTCTGAGGAGTGCTTGGCTCTTGCCTCAGCAGGAAGAGAAGTAAATAAGCCGATAGGTCACAAGAAGAGTCTAGAGGGTGGATAGAGAGGTACAGGAAAAAAATAAAAAGAATGAAAGAAAATCACCTGAATTTTCTCTTCTCTGTTAATATGTATGCCTCTTAAACTTCTGTGGTACTAGGCAACCAGTCACAAGTGTCAATGCCTTAAAAGTATGGGCACTGGTAGGTGCGTAATCCTCCAGTCAAAAGCATCTATTTTTATACTACTTCCAACTATCATAACATCACCTCTTTACTTGGCACTTAGTCAGTAAGAACAGTCCATAGTATGACGTCTTAGAAGGGGCTGTACAAGAGTCTCAGGTACTCATTTGGGGTTGTTGTTTGTCCAACTATTTCTTTCACTCAGCAGAGTTGAGTTTAATTCAATTTAAAGAGAGATATGTTTTAACAAATCATTCTATACACAGTTTTACAGGGTAGTTTTTAAATGCTTAGGAAGGTAGGAACAGTGCAGACATCTTAAAGTCAGAGTGATACCACACACAAAGTCAATTTGGGAGACAGTGCGCAGACATTCTGAACTAAAAGGGATAAATTGAGGAGATTTCTGAATGTACCCGAAGGATGACATCAGAGAACTGCAAGTAATATAAGGAAACTGAAATAAACTGCAGTAGGAACTTGATGAAATATTAGACAGGAAATACTCATTCTTAAGAGAAGGGGTAAAGGACATGTTGTTCCAAGATTTTCCAGAATACCAGAGGAAGTTAGAAGTAAAATTAAGATTGCAACATATACAACTACATATTAGAGCAGATACCCTCCAAGCTTAACTTACACAGGCAGCCAATGACCTGGAGAAACCTTTAATGTGTTTCTTTACTTTCATCACAGTCAACATATTATGACTATAACTAGCTAATGTCATGTCTTTGCCTTCTTCAAAGAAAGAAATATACTTTTGCCAGGTCTACTTGTCAGGATAAGCAGGGGCCGACATAGCAGATATGTAAACATTTATATTAAGTGTAAAACTAATTACATCAATGTCCATTTTTAAACAACATGCATCACTCTCTAATCTTTTTGAAACATATAATCAATGTAGCATGACTGACAGATGTATTAATTTTCATATATTGCTATTCCACCATTACTTCATATATATAAATGATACATAACTAGCAAATCCAGTGCCCTGGGCAATTCCCAGATGGCTCTCTCAAGATCAGGAGCTCGTACTTTCTGGTCTTTTAAAGTGTAGCAATCTTCAGCCATGCTAAAAGTGTCTCTTCACATCAAGCTGCTGCTACCAGTCCAGCCAGAATTATTGAACACACCTGAACAGGGAAAACTAAAAGAAAATTCTTCTCTCATTAGGCCTGACCTAAATTATATGTCACTCCAGTTCAACATAATTGTCCTCCATCTAATACTAGGGACTTTCTTAAGACTGGCTATTTTCAAATCTGTAATGGAAACTGTACCTATTTCTTACCCTCATTCAACTGATGCATAACCTTCTTTATTTACCTATAAACAGTATATAAGGTAGGTAACCGTTCCACTGTAAATTTCCTAGCAAGTAACCTGTATACCCTAGCAATTAGCAGCATTAACCTTGCTAAAAATAATTGTCACCCAATTTCCTTTTTAAAGCAAAATCACTACTTTGTGAAATACATCCATCTCTTAAGATACTACTTAAAACAATAACAAAGTATACACCTTTTGTCAACTATATCTTTGCTACCATTCACTGGTATTACATAGCAATCAGTTGAAACTAGCAGTGTTATATAGATTTAGAACTGTAATACATTATCTTAAACAAAGTCATCAAACCATACTTTTCTTATCATAATACTCATGAACGTCTCAACCTTGTAGTGGATGTTAACTGAAGGCATATTTAATATAATTTACTGTTAACATATTTATAAAAAAAATATTATCTGCCTGATCTTTTTATAGTAGACATACACACAATCCCAACCTTGAAGTGAATAAATATAAGGAAAAGCATGCATAAATTTATATAACGTATAAATATTAGTAATACTACAGAAAGTGAAACAACATTTACCGATTTATAGCTCAATAAATACGACTATATCAGCTTAATCCCATACCCCACTTGTCAACCTGCTTGTTTGCAAACATCATTGTAATTCATAGCTCCATGTAAGATGTGCAAAATATGCCCTTTAAATCCAACTTCTATGTAGAAATATTTACATAACATTCCCCTTGCCTAATCTCTTCCATATAAACATATATCAATCAGTTGCCACATTTTTACATTTAGTCCATGCAATTCTCTTAGCTATGCGAACTTTTATTTGATACAGCTTATATATCAGCTGAAATATATTATCAAAACATAGTGCAACACTAAATTTCCATCTTCCAGTTACAGCTTTTTTCATGACTGCCATCACAAAAAAAAATGCTTTCACATAGCTCATGAAAATAAAAAGCATCACTTTGTGTTGCAATACCCCCAGTAAAAGATTGATTAAATCTACTATAAAGTCCTTTAGCTTATTTCCATTTGCGGTGCACTACTTATCACCCTCTCCCATTTGAGACTTAGCATGACTCCGTTTACAGGAAACTTGAGCTGAAGTACTCCCTTTAAATGATCATCAAGGTTGTTTCTAGATTGCCATCTTTGTCCTTTTTGCTTACCACCATCTCAGACCATACTCACCATGACATTACAGCTTATTGTATCTGATTAGAAGCAGCAAGTTCAGCCAGGGCTGTAACTTCTGTCTTCTGAAAAAATATTTTAGTGCCAGCAACAGCCTTATAAAACAACCTCATAAAACAATTCTGTTATATTTCCATAATATCCTCATGCAGCAATTGTTTCAAATTCTGACTGTCAATTTTTAATGGTATTAACTGTTTTCATGTGGCATTCTAAGGCTATACCATCAACATAGCTGGATTAAGGGCATCAAGGGACTGGTGCTGAAAACTTTTGAATGGCCAATGTGTGTGCACATATATGAGAGTGTACACACACACACACACACACATGCATGCACATTTTGTGTGCAACTCATTTGCCTAGATAAGAAAAAGGAAAACATACACATTTGTTGCAAAATGAATCCAAAGACACTTAAGTAGGAATGATGTGAAATTATAACAGTGAATTAACACTTTAAAAGGTAAAACCACTGGCTGTAGCTCTACTATGTTTGTAAAATATCAGACATCTTTTTCACCCCTTTACATTCACCATGTGTGATACTGAAATATGCCCATTCTAATTGTGTAATAGTATTGAAACTGTGAGAAGGTGACATAAAATATTCACAAACAAAAGACATGATAATACTTTATTCAAACATCCACCCCTACACACACACACACACACACACACACACACACACACACACACACACACACGACACTGCCAAGGCAGATCAATGACTATATAATGTCAATGAATAGGTGGGGTTGGTCATGCTCCCCCACTGATTACCTTTGCGCCCACCACTTATGGTCATTTTCTTCACTGTATATACCTCAGATGTTTGGTTTCTCATAAAAATAAAAGGTGGCCACAGTAATGTATTTCACACAAACATCAGTCGCAACCAACCACATTAAAGAGCTGTTGCCTTCACATGCCCCCTCAAAAAATGGAACTTTAAGACAGTGACATCATAGTCAGTGAGTTCCTAGTGATGTTGCTGCTGATAATAATGGCATGGTAGAAGAGTGATATACTTAATCAACTGAACTCCAAAGTAAAGCATTCTTCTGCACATCATACATGCTAATACTAAATAGACAATACTGTCTTGCATTTAATCGGAAAAGGAACAAAAACACCTCATTAGTAAAAGGCATTGCTTTGAAAAGTTATATCTCTTTAAAAGCTATATCCTTTTTTTAAACACCACAGCCAGTGATAAATCATGCATGCAACAGAGTAGCAGTGTTGGTAACAGATTTCCTACCTGCTAAAATATATCTTTCAATGAAAACAGATCTTACACATTGGGCTAAGGATTCTACCTTTTTAGATATACATAGTGTAATGTGACAATTTGTGATTTTGCAGGACAGATACCCACTCTACTTTAAGAACATGCTTCAGATGTAGTATCAAAACTTTCCACAATATTTACACATAATGTAAAAAGTAACCCTCCATAACATCATTTTTTTTATTTCTCTCCCAGAAGGACATGATTATCCAAATCAGGATTGTCTTATGAAAAAATGACTAGGAAATCAAGCAGGCACCCATACAGGGTACCTGAGTGAGTCAGACATACTCTGAGGCATGAGATACAGGAAATATTGGAATTGAGGGTAATCCAGGAGTCCTGCAGTCCCTGGGGCTCCCAGTGGTGCTGGTACCAAAGAGGCATTTTGTAAAGAATTTTATGTTATTTGACTATCACACTGATTTGTACAGATGTTTAAATGAGAAATATATTTGAAAAGTTACTTGTGTTAAAAATGTATCAACAGTAGGTCCTGCTGGACAGAAAGAATGGATGCATGTATATTAGGTTGTATTGCTGTAATTGATCAAATGTGTATGCTTATCAGAGAACCCTGGAGGAGTGTAAAGTTTGAAATTGTGTTATAATTTTCAGATGCTGCCACAGATATTAGCAAAGCTCTGTGTGTGTACTGTACCAGAGTGAGGTTTCCAGAGGCGATGTCATCCTCTGACCAGCATCTGGTTTCTTTGGAACCCTCGCAGCATCACTTCAAAATCTGAAAGGAAAGATTTCTGACAGGATATATATCATACACATCCACATAAACAAAGACAAGCATCATCTGGCTTTTGCTGTGGTAAGACACTCAGCACACATCAGCTTGCCTTGCTTTAGTAAGTAGTCAGGAAACAGTAATACTTTAGTCAGTCAGGGACATTTAGTTCATAGGTTCATAGGTTCATACTAGGCTATCTGCCCTAGGGCATTTATAAGCCTAGCCAGAATGTGTTTGGCTTTCGCCACCCATTTTAAATTTATTTTGCTATGCCCTTTTTCGAGGTTAGTATACTGTGCCTCTGTCTAACAGTGGCACAGAAGTGATACCCGGGGTAAACCTATGATCTCCCATCCACTCATCAAGATTCCTCTTGAAGAGAGTCATTGAGGGACTCTGCCTAACCTGGACTGGGATTTTATTCCAGAGTGAAGGGAGCCTCTGGGTTATGAATCTGTCCCTCCAGCATGTCCTATTTATTTCAGTGCTGAGGTTCAAGTCTCTCGAGCACGTAGCTCGATGGGATTTGGATTTTCTGAGGTGCAGCATGTCCATTAATTCCGGGTTGGACATGGCTTTATACATCAGGCATAGATCGCCTCTGAACAGGCGGTATGCCACTGAGTAGAGCTGGAGTTTCTTTAACCGGGCAGCATATGGCATCTGTTTGAGCCCTTTGATCCTCTTGGTGAGGTACTTTTGGGGTCTTTCCAGTTGCTGCAGGTGTCTGTTAAGGTACATCCCAAAAGGGGCATTGTACTCAATTATGGGTCTGATGAGGGATGAGTAAAGAGGCACGATGACCTCCCCTGATCTAGATGTGAATCCCTTCATGATTAGGTGGGCTATATAAAATGTTTTTCTAACCACTTTGGCCACGTGGTTGTCAAATGAGAGATTGCTATCAACTTGGGTCCCCAGGTCCCTAATTACTTCTTCTGTACTTAATGGATTACCACCTATGTGGTAATTTGTGGGCACTTTGTTTTTGCCAAAGGGGATGACTATACACTTTGTGGCATTTAGCTTGAGGCCATGGCTCTGGCACCAGTTGTCTGTTTCTATGAGGCCCTTTTGGAGGATGCTTGTGTCGGCTGGAGAGTCGATTATGGTGCCCAGTTTGCAGTCATCTGCGAACTTGGTCAGCCACAGTCCTTCCGTGTTGGCCTGTACCTCCGAGAAATATATACCGAACAAGAGAGGTCCCAGGACTGAGCCTTGTGGGACACCACTTGTAACTGGTTTGGAGTCTGACATGGCTCCAGCAATTCTAACCATGTGGGTTCTGTCCTTGAGCCAGTTTGCAATCCATCTAGTGACATAGGGGTTTATATTTAAGCTGGTGAGCTTATCTATAATGCCGAGTGGGGTATTGTATCGAAGGCTTTTGCGAGGTCCAGGTAGGCTGTGTGGACCACCTTCCCTCGTCAATGGCCTTGGTGACTGTTTCAAAGAAATCAACCAGGTTTAAGAGGCAGGATCTGCCCTTAACAAAGCCGAACTGGGTAGGATCCAGTGTTTGTAGGTCCCCAATATCTTTATTTATGAGGTCCATGATGATCCTTTCCATAGCTTTGCAGACCAAGCTAGTCAGGCTTATGGGGCGATAGTTTCCAGGATCCGTTGAGGCACCACCTTTATGGAGAGGGACCACTGTTGCTGTACGCCACTCTTTGGGCACATATCCTGTAGTAAGGCTGAGATTGAACAGTAGTTTTATGTTTGGGTTTAGCTCTTCTTGGAGTTCATGTAGGACACAGCGCGGGACACCATCTGGTCCCATTGATGCTGTGTTTTTGCTTTGGAGAGGGCGGCTCTTATCTGAGCATCTGAGATGCCAGGGGCGCAGCACTCTGCTGGGATAGATATTTGCCCTTTTGGTGGGGAGAAGTTTGCGCTGAACCTGTCAGCTAGGATGTTGGCAATGTCTGTGGGTTCGGTGTATTTTTTGTCATTTTGGACTAATTCTGAGCATATCTGGGAATTACCACCCAGGTTCCTAACATAACTAAAGAAAGCCTTGTGATTATCCTTAGTGCCCTGTGCAATTTTTCTCTCGAAGCTGGCCTTAGACAATTTTATGTGTGCCCGTAGTTTTTTGCTAATACTGATCAGTGATGCCTTCCCTTTTTGGGATTTTGCTCTATCATTTAGTAGCTTCCTCCTTCTATTGTATAGTTTGTTTATGGCTGGGGTCCACCAGACAGGACGTCTGCCTTTGGAGGATTGGGTCTTGGTTTTATTTGGGATCGCATGATCCATGCATTCCTGAAGGTGTTCACAGAATGTGTTTATAAAGGATTCTGCGGTCTGGGCCATATTTTCCACAGGCCCGAGGGCTTTGAAGGATTCCACCTCAGTTTTGAGGAGTGTGAAATTTGCTTTAGAGAAGTTTTTCACTGTGGTTTTCTGGGCAGGGGGTGGGATCGGGATGTGAATATCCAGTGAGATTAGTTTATGGTCTGATCTTAGCAGTGAGAGATACACTTCTGGTCTGGAGCATAGAGTCCCCATGTTGGTGATGATCAGGTCCAGTATGTTTTCCCCTCTTGTGGGAGTGGTAACAAGTTGTTCCATAGCATTTGAGTTTATAAATTCTAGGAACCTTTGGACTAGGGTGTTGGAGCTAGAGTAATGCTCCCAGTCTATGTTTGGGTAGTTGAAGTCGCCCAATATAATGGTGTTTGGAGAGACCTTCATATTTTCCAGTGTTCTCAGGAAGGCCGAGTGGGGTTCCTGTGTTTGGGAGGGTGGTCTGTAGCAGGCTATAAACTGGAAGGCAGTTTTACCCACTGTTAGTTGCACATGGATAGTCTCTGATGCTTCGTGCTTTACCACCAACCTGGAGATGTGGGTATCTTTGATGAATATCGATACTCCCCCTCCTTTTGTGGTTCGGTCCAAGTTTTGGGGCCGAAAAGCATGGTATGTGGTATAACCTGGTAGTGCTGGGGTGCTCTCGGGAGCCCTGAACCAGGTTTCTGTTACTGCACAGATATCGATGTTCTCCATGCTAAGGAGAGTTTTGAGTGTGTGCATCTTGAGGTTTAGACTTCTGGCATTGAGTAGCATTACTCTTAGTTTCTTATCCCTTGTGATACCTATGGAGGTGGGTTTGTCTTTTGAGCCTTGCCTAAAAAGGCACTATGGGGTAGCAAGAGCCTTTGCCAATATCCAAAAGCCCAGGGGTGACAGGTGCAAGCCGTCCCTAGCGGAGCATCGTGGCTTGTCGAGCATATCATCCCAAGCTGACAGGCATTGGATCCCCTTTGAATGACACCAGTACTTAAGCCAATTGTTGAAATCGATCATCTTGTCTTCATATTGTGGCATCATTCTTGGTGAGGGTAAGATGCTACTCAAGGTCAGGGTCATACCGGCCTGGGCTACATGCTCAGAGAGCTCCTTTATGTCTCTTTTCATGTAGTCCAGGGAGGTACGTCTCAGGTCATTCACACCAGCATGGACAATGACTGAGTCATATTTGTACTTGCCTTGGAGTGACCTGAGTGCTTGTGTTATGTGGCGGATCCTAGCGCCCGACAGGCTGCTCACCGTGACCCTCTCCTTGTTCAGCCTGGTGAGCGGGATGTCAGTGTTCCTGATGATACAGTCACCTATTACAAGTGTATCAGGTGTGTTGTTTAGTCTTAAGGGCTGTGACTGTTCGGCACACTGGCTTTGTGAGATATGTGTTGCACGTGTTTTGTTTTGGGGTAGCGGCTGCTTGGGTCTCTGCTGCTTCGGCAGATCTTTATTTAGAGCCTCCAAGTATGTTTTTGTGTGATTATGTGTTTGGTTTGCTGTTGTGGTAGGTCTATGTGAGACTGGAATTGTAGTGAGTGTGGTTTCCTTCTCCTCCTGACTGGTTATGCCAGTACTGAGTTGAGAGAGCTTAGCCTCCAGTTTGGCTATATGGTTGCATCTCTTACATGTGTTGGAAACAGTTTAGTACTGTTTTCTGCATCTGTGAAAAACTATCAAATTGTCTTATTTTTTTATATCTCTGTGGTTGAAACTCTGCTATTTATTGTATTTAGTATTCTCCTGTTTTCTGTTTATCATTAAATATTTTAATAACTTTCATTGTGAATGGTCCTTTAGGGAATACTTTCTTGAGAGTATTTATGCTTGTTTTAGTGATACTGTGGCTGCTCCTGAAAGCCTTGCTGCTTTAGTCACACTCTACCATTTGTATTAGTATTAATTTTACACAGTATACTTGGTACCCTTTGTAAGAACCTTAGGGTAGCTGGCTGGTGGCTGCATGATTACCTCAGAGTCTGGGCAGGAAGGGGCACAGCTAGTAAATCTGTGCCAGCTTTTCCCAGGTGTGTATGTGTGTGTGAAACTCAAATATCCAAGTGTGTGTTTCAGCTACTGGGAACAGGGACACAGAGCTCCAAAGTGGTCAGTGTGGAGGTTGTGTGGGCCTGGAGAGAGAAAGAGAGCCCAGCTTCAGGTCTGGAGCATGCTCCCTGCATGCTCTTAAGGGAAATTGTGCTTGGTGCAGGGAGATGCATCTGAAAATATTGTGTGAATCCATCATGACTCTTAGTGACCATCCCTCACCAGAGACAGTGGTGAGATTTGAGTCTCCTTGACTGCTGGCCCAGACTAGGGATCTGTCACATGCACAATCTTAGAAAATATTTTGTAATCAGTGTTATTGAGAGTTGGGGGTCTCCAGCTGACTAAATTAAAACTAACCCTTTGTTATGTATAAATTTTAGAACAATATCACAAACAGCTGTGTGCTTAATGCCATTAGCAAGCCAATCATTTAAAACAGACAAGCATGTTGTTTTCTGAAATAATGGCATGTCAACATAAAAAGAAAAGGGTGTACAATCTATACCCTTCTTAGAAACAGGTTTTAAGATCCTGTTTAATTCATAGGTTCATAGGTTCACAGGTTGATACTAGGCTATCTGCCCTAGGGCATTTATAAGCCTAGCCAGAGTGTGTTTGGCTTTTGCTACCCTTTTAGATTAGTTGACTGTGCCTCTGTATAGTAGGTCACAGAAGATAGCCCTTTTAAGGTTAGTTTACTGTGCCTCTGTCTAGTAGGGACACAGAAGAGATCCTAGGGCTAAACCTACGATCTCCCATCCACTCGTCAAGATTTTTCTTGGAAGAGGGTCATTGAGGGCTCTGCCTAACATGGATTGGGATTTTGTTCCAGAGTGAGGGGAGCCTCTGGGATATGAATCTGTCCCCCCAGCATGTCCTATTTATTTCTGTGCTGAGGTTTAAGTCCCTGGAGCGTGTGGCTCCAAGGATATAGGCCATTCCAGAAGCTCATTATCAGCTTTACTTAATTGTGGTACTTGCTCTTATGCATATTATTTTTTAGCAAGCATATGTTTTCAACATGTTCCATAATAGTGTCTTGAGTAGCAAAAAATGTGCCATTAGTGCCCTGTAAGGTTCCCATATATGTGGTCTCCTATGCTGTAATTTTCTGTAGAAAAGAGGAAACTTCTTTTTTGCTTTTGTCCCTTGAACAAAATATTTTGTTTTTATAATAATGAATGATTTTTTTCTTTGGTAGTGCCTTGCAATTTTTTTTTCTAAAACCTGCATTGCATGCACATTTTCACACCTTACAGCCATACCTCTCAACTGTACAGATTTTCCCAAAATGTCCAGATTTTTACCTCATATTTTAGGCCTGTTTTTCATAAATTTGTGTTTTTCTGGCAAATCATTAGAGATTAAAGTTAGAAAATACCAAAAGACATTTGAGTTTCAGACTTCATACCCTTCAGAAAATTCATGCTAATGCACAACCTGCTATTCCATCAACTTTCTAAGTTTGTAGGGGGTTGGGAGGTTGGTATAATGGTTAAGGGTTTTACCTTACAGACATAAGGTGCAAGGTTTGATTCTCATGTGGGGTAATTGGCTAGGCTTGAAATGGTCCACAAGGGCAGGTAGCCTAGTACTAATCTATGAACCTATGTAAGAGCAACATTTAAAAACTGTCCCTATTTTTGGGTCTCTGTCCCACTTTTTTTTATGGCTTTGTCCAGATTTCTTGCTCAATAGGTTGAGAGATATGCTTACAGCAGGTTTATAATTCTGTAAGAAATTACGATACAATGTTTTATAGTAAATCCACATATCTTTCACCAACACACAATACAATACTTCATATTTTTGCTTATAAAGAAGCCACCAGTCAGTTAGAGAAGGGCTTACATCTGCCAAAGTCAAAAGTTGTTGCCAAAGTTCTACACTCTCTTGTTTCCAGTGACTTGTATCTACAATTTCCCAGTCAGTTTTTTAATCCCCTTACCTAATAGGGCTTGTTTATTAAATTCTCCAAGGATGAAGAATAATGCGCTTTGGTCCAAAACACTCACATAAGGGCCAAGTATCAGTAAAAGTAACGTAATTAACCTCACTAAATAAGTGTGCCCTAAACTAGGTTCTAGTTTAAGTTTTCCTCTCTACGAAACCTCTCAAAACATATAACATCATTATTAACCTTTCCAGTACTTTTTCATAAGTGACAATTTAGACCACCAACAATGATAGTAGGTAAAGAGACTAGTACATATACCTGCAAGGTCCTACATAAATGTTCACGTTGTTTTGCAACAGTAGGAGCATATATAGAAATAAGATAAAATACATCAAAAGAGTCGTAATCATCAGAGTCATCTAAGCAGCTTGGAAGGGGGGCTGAGACATCCAATAATTTCAAATGTTTTTTGTATAATACTACAATGCAACAACATATGTCTTTCCCAAAAGACCCGTAAACATTATCACCCCAAACAACTGATACTTGTCTCTGTTGTATTTCAGTTAATAATCTGACATCAAGCAAACAAATTATATCTGTAGGGAGTTTACATTTTTTTAAGACTGCAAGATACCTGTATTCATTTATAGGCTGTTAACATTAAGACAACATAATTGTATATTATCTTTTTTCCCTTTTTTGCAGTGTGCTTTGTCCTACATTTTAACTTGTGTTTTCTAACCCATTCCCCAGTATTATTAACATTATGCTTCTTACCATCACAGGTATGTTTGTCAATACATTCACTATTACTAGTATCACGTTTCCATTTTCATGACCAGTAGGTTGTTCATCAATATCACTTTCACAGTTAACAGAAGTACAGTAGTATTTGTTACTTCATTCTCAAATATAGGATTCTCTGGTAGGAGGTTTGGGCAGGCTTGATTTATCAGTTCCTTGAAACTGAGGTCAACTGAACCAAAAATGAACCGTTCCTTTACATTTCCTATAAAACGTAACACAAGTGTGGAAAGTAAGGCCTACTTCTCACATTGAGAGCATTTCCTTTTAGAACAATTTTGAATTAAATGATCATAAGAGTCACAAAAATGTTTTGGTTGCCCTGGATAATGCACATAAGCTTTTAAACCAGACATATGAACAACACAAGGAATATAAACAAATTTTTCCTCGGACAATTTCAATGTGACTCATAACTTCCATGCACCTGTCCAAATGTTTCTATCATCATGTATTTATTAACTTCAAAACAGAGTGGTAAAGAGAAGAAAAGAATGTCTTAACTTGTTCAGCTTGAATGTCAGCTATATGAAACTTCACCAAAACATGACATTTTGGTTGAATATTCATACCACAAATGTACAATTAGCCCATGGGAAATACAACTATTTTAAGTCACATTTCAGAAAAAAAGTTTCAGCAAGTGGAAAAGTTTCAAAAGTTGCACTGTAGAAGTCCCTTTCCCTACTTGGATAAAGGCTCTTATATCTGTACCAGAGAAGCCTAAAGGAGATATAACAGTGTCCCAAACAAGATAGCGGTTGATTTACTGGCCAGGAAAAGATGAAATTCATATAACAGGTAACCTTTTAGTATGACAAGGAAAATTTATAGTAGTTGAGGCTGTTTTTTTAATAAAATTTACATAGGTTATAGGCTTTTCCTTCAGCAGATCACAAACAGCACTTGTTCCATGCATCTCAGAGGAATAGAGTGTGAGCATGCTCCATGTTTTTAACCTCTGACCTCGATTGCACAATATCCTGTTCACCTTCCAGATTACAGCAATCCATTATATCTCCCCAAGAAGCAATAGCAACTGTACTAGGTTCATTTTCATCCATTACTGTTAGCAATTTGTCATCTGGCAAGTCAACCTCTTTCAAAACAGTTATTAGAATGCTATCTCTCTTAGCAATACTCGGCTCCAACTCTAATTCCACCTCCCCCACTATGCACTGCGACTACTCACAGCCTGCCATAGTAACATGAAAGAGTAGCGATCCTTTATTTACATACAAAAAAACCCTCTTATTTACAACATATTTACAGATTTACAAATATTTACAAATGTACAAATACATAGATATATAAATACAATCATACTAAATGTTCATCCCTCTTAGACACACATTCCTTTCTCCATAACTGTCATCTGATTTTACTTAATATTTTTGCTAAAATCCACTTATTATTAAGCATAATTTTATTCATTCTTTCATTCCATATAACCCATATGATGTAAAATAACCTTTTATCAATTCTTTTAACATATTCTTTTTTTCTGTTCTTATAATATCCATATTTAGTCATATCCATGTTTATTTTATCCACTTTTTTATACCTTCGAAAAAAAATCTTCTTTACCCAAGTTTTCCCCATAATTTTTTACTTTTTTACATTTCAAAAATACATATTCCATAATTTCTTCTTTATGACAATGTAAACATTTTCTATCACTTTTCTTTTTATATGACTGTGACGATAGGAGGAATTGCCAACCTTGCCAGGATAAGTGGGGCAATGGATGTATAACTTGTGCTAGTGCAGCTAGCTGGAATTTTGTAAAGAATTATATGTCATTTGTGTATCAAACTGATTTGTACAGATGCTTGTGTTTAAAAATGTATTTGTAAAGTTGCTTGTGTTAAAATGTATCAAAAGTGTTTCCTGCTGGACAGAAAAGAAATGTACATGCATTATTGTAACTGTTTTAATGTATACATTGTAACTGCATATTCTGGAAGAGAAGTGGTTAATCCACCTGTATTTGAAAAAATATTCTTGAAAATAAATGACTTTATGGGTTAAGCCATAAAGATGTTATCCCACAGTTTTGAAGGGAGCCAGAGACGCAATGTCTGTACTAGAGAATAGTTTGCAGCTCCTGTTGGAAGAGTGGAATGGTTTTATTGTTTTATGGTTTCCAGATGCCCTTATGTGTGTATTATTAATATGTAGGTGCTAAAATCCTGGCAGCTTCTAGTGTTGTAGACAGCATGGGAAACAGACCTCAGATGACCAGATCTGTGTGATGTCATTCTGTAAGCCAGAAATAATGTTTAGATATTAGTAGGATACTGGTCTCAGTATTCTGCATTCTGTCTTGAATCTGACAACAAGGACAACTCACCCATCTTGCCTTGCTCTATTCAGTAAGTTGGAACAGTAACTCTCTAGATCAGTCAGGAAAATATAGTGAGAATAGTTAAGTAGTGTTTTTCTGTAACTGTGTGACTCTTTTCAGCTGTGTTATTTTCAATATTTTCTGTGGCTGAAACTCTGGTGTTTACTGTAAAAAGATAGTATTTTCATGTTATTTTATTATTTATTATTAAATATATTTAAACTTCTCATTGTGGCTGGTAGTTTTAGAAAGATATTTAAGTTTTGAGAGTATTTGCATATATTTATTTGGCGATAACTCTGGCCACTCCTGAAAGCCTTGCTGTTTAGTCAACATTACTATTTGTATTAATATTAAGTTCACTCGTTATAATTGGATACACTTTTAAGAGCCTTATAGTAACTGACTGGTGATAGTGAAACTACCTATAGTCTGGACAGAAGGTGGCATAGCTAGTAAATCTGTGCCAGCCTTTACTAGATGCGTGTATGTAAAAATTAAATCTCAAAGAGTGTGTGTGTGTCAGCTACTTGGAGCAGGGACATGAAGCACTGGTTCCACAGAGAGAGTGGTGGAGGACTTGTCCTGGGCACTCAGCTGAGGACTTAACTCTGAAGCTGTGCCAGTGGGAAGTCATACTGAGGACCTGGAGGGAGACAGAGAAATCTAGATCCCGGGCTGAATGTATTCCCTGTGTGCTCTTAAGGGAAATGGTGCTTGATGCAGAGAGGTCTGCATCTGGAAATACTGAGTGTAGCCATTTGCATTCTAAGTGAACACCCCTCTCCAGTGTCAGTGGTGAGGATTCAGGCTCCTTAATTGCTGGCCTAGAGTGGGGATCTTACAATGGCATATTTCCTTGTACTGGTATTTAATCTATTACCAGTCTCTACAGAAAATTCTTGACATTGCGATTATACTATTTGCTTCTTATTTTTCTAGCTTAAATGTTTTTATCTGTTAGATTTTTCCATGGTTTTACATAGTAATGTTTTTACATTAAATTCGTATACCATACTTTTCTGTCTTTTTCTATATCATCAATTTTTTATTTTCCACAAATATATTTTATTCTTAGTAACATTTTATTTCTTTATTTATACACTCTCTTTCTCTTTTACTCTTTTTCACCCTATCCCAAAATTTATCATACTTACATTTACACAATTTTACTACAAATCTCTCATCTTTTTCATTTATCCACTTCAAAGCTTTGTACAAATTTAATGAAGCAGCATATACCACTAGGTTAATTAATCTGACACCTCCTTCCTCTATATTTACATACAAAACTTCACTTTTTACTGGCTTTAACCTACGACCCCATAAAAATGAAAAAATAATTTATTTTCAAATACTATTGGCAATATAAATACACTTGCTAAGGATGATATTTTCCCATTAGTACTGAATGTATCAAATAAGCCTTTTTTTCTGAACTACAGTGGATATAAAAAGTTTACACACCCCTGTTAAAATGCCAGATTTGTCTGATATAAAAATACGAGACCACAATTAATCGTTTCACATATTTTCACACCTTTAATGTGACATATAATCTGGACAATTCAATCAAAAAACAAACAAATCTGTTAGGGGAAAAAATATAAAAATAAAAAACGCACAATAAAGCTGGGTGCATAAGTGTGCACACCCTTAAACTAATACTTTGTTGAAGCACTTTTTGATTTAATTACAGCATTCAGTCTTCTTGGGTAGGATTCTATCAGCATGGTACATCTTGACTTGGCAATATTTGCCCACTCTTCCTTGCAAAAGCGCTCCAAATCTGTCAGATTGCAGGGCATCTCTTGTGCACAGCCTTCAGGTCACCCCGCAGATTTCCTATTGGATTTAGGTCTGGGCTCTGGTTGGGCCATTCCAAAACTTTAATTTTCTTCTGGTGAAGCCATTCTTTTGTTGATTTGGATGTATGCTTGGGGTCATTGTCGTGTTGAAAGGTGAAATTCCTCTTCATCTTCAGCTTTCATGCAGATGCCTGAAGTGACTGGTATTTGGAACTGTTCATAATTCCCTCCACCTTGACTAAAGCCCCAGTTACAGCTGAAGAAAAGCAACCCCAAAGCATTATACTGCTACCACCATGCTTCACTGTGGCGATAGTGTTCTTTTGGTGATGCGAATTGTTGTTTTTGCGCCAAACGTACCTTTTGGAATTGTGGCCAAAAAGTTCAACCTTGGTCTCATCAGACCATAAAGTACAGTTTTGTACCTACCATAAATGTAGATGTTCGAAGATCCACATTGCTGCAGTCCTTACACTTGGGTAGTCCGCTGTCCTCGGTCGGCCCGAATATCAAAGTATAAGGCTGACGTCGGTCAAGGCGCATTTGACTGACATCAGGACGTCAGGGTACAAATGCGCATGACCGACGTCATATCCTCAGTCTTTTCTTGCCCCAGATGTCAGAAGACCCTAAAAATAAAGGTCAAAACCAAAAAACAGCAACCAACCAACCAACCACCCTTGCACTAACTATATGTACAATATATACAATATACACAATATGTACAGCCCAACCCACACAACCACCTCTAACTGCAGAGGGAAGGAGGGAGGATTGGACTGCAGCAATGTGGATCTTCGAACATCTACATTTATGGTAGGTACAAAACTGTACTATGTTCTTCATCTCACATTGCTGCAGTCCTTACACTTGGGTAGAATCCCAAAGCAGAGGTAAGGGAGGATGGCTAACTACAAGGAAGCAGGAGCTGCCAAAATGCCCTGCAAAACAGCAGTGGCAAAACCAGCCCTGGATTTAGAGTAAAGTGGCAGGTGATAATGCCTAGAGAAAGTATGCACTGAACTCCAAGTAGCTGCCTCCAAAATATCCTTGGTTGCCACTCCCCTCAAAAAAGCTGTTGAAGTGGCAGTAGCCCTAGTGGAATGAGGCCTAATTCCAGCTGGAACTTCTTTGCCATGATGGGAATAACAGAAAGCAATGCAAAACCCGATCCACTTAGAAATAGTTTGTTTTGACACAGGCTTGCCCTGAGAACTCAAAGCAAAAGAAACAAACAACTGCTGAGACTGCCTGAACCCTTTAGTTCTGTCCAAATAATAACGCAACTGCCTGTGTACATCTAAAGTGTGCAAAATCTTTTCCCCTTTATTTTGGGGACTTGCATAAAAAGTAGGTAAATGAATAGTTTGGTTTAAAGCCACACTAGAAACCACCTTAGGCATAAAGGAAGGATTAGTACGTAATGATACCCTATCCTTATGGAAAATCAAGAAAGGCTCAACCGCCATAAGGGCCTGCAATTCAGAAACCCTTCTTGCAGAGGTAATTGCCAACAAAAAAGCAGTCTTCCATGATAAATATTTCAACTCAGAAGTAGCTGCAGGCTCAAAAGGTTGTAGAGTGAGTTTCTCCAACACAAAATTGAGATCCCAAGCAGGAGTAGGAGCCCTTCGTGGGGGTCTTATATTCTTTGCCCCTATAAGAAATTGCTTGAACAAAGGATGAGAAAACAATGGTGGGTCACAATCATAGTGAGCCAAAATTGCTGCAGCATGAACCTTAATAGAAGAGAAAGACAAACCTTTGTCCAATAACTCAGTTAGATATTGAAGAGCCACACTCAAATTAGGCTCAGAAACATCAAAATCTTTTGCTGCACTCCAAAATAAAAATCTCTTCCATTTATCTGCGTACACTTTCCTTGTACTAGGCCTTCTAGCTTCCAAAACCACATTCAAAACTTGTTGCGGAAGTTGAGACCCTCTATGGTTCAAAACAGAATATGCCAGGCTGTTAGGTGAAGAGAGTGAAGCTTGACATTCAGCAAATGGCTGTCCTCCTGTGACAACAGGTGTGGAATCAAAGGCAAAGGCCATGGAGGCTTCCATACCAGACTTCTCAATAATGGGTACCAGTGCTGTCGAGGCCAATCTGGAGCTATTAAAATCATCCTTGGCTTGTTCTGTCTGACCTTTAGAAGTACCTTTGGGAGGAGAGGCAGAGGAGGAAAGGCATACACATGAAGATTGTTCCAATTGAAAGAAAGAGCATCCACTCTCCAAGCTGTGGGATGAAACCTTTTTGTGCAAAACTTTGGCAGCTGATGGTTCAGTGGAGAAGCGAACAGATCTATGTCTGGAGTTCCCCATGACACTGTCAATTTCTGAAATACATGAGGATCCAATTTCCACTGTGGGGATCCATAATTCGTCTGCTCAACACATCTGCTAAGGAGTTCTGTGCTCCTGGCAGAAACCTTGCCTGAAGATTGAGCTGTAAACTGAGAGCAGTCTCCCACAAAATCATTGCTTGCCTGCATAGAGGATAAGAATGCGTTCCCCTTGCTTGTTGATGTACCACATGACAGTTGTGTTGTCTGTTAGAATCAACACCTGCCCTGGCAGAAGTAATTCCTTGAAAGCTATTAATGCAAACTGGACTGCTAACATCTCCTTCATGTTGATATGTAGATGTTGTAGTCTGACAGGCCACTTGTTTTGTATCCACTTTCCATTTAGATGAGCTCCCAAGCTTTGTCTGAGGCATCTGTCGTTAAAATCTGACTCGCCTCTGGCCGGGTCACAGAGAGTCCCTTGTTTAGGTGACATTCCTGAGCCCACCATAAAAATTCCTTTTGAATGCAAGGTATTATTTGAATGACAGTGTCCAGATCCTGGCAGTGCTGTGTCCATACATTTTTGAGATACCATTGTAGCTTCCTCATATGCAGTTTGGCATTGGGAAGCACCAGAATAACAGATGCCATGAACCCTAAGGCTTGAAGGACTGTCCTTGCAGTCAGCGGACTGATGAGATAGTTGATGGAAGTAAAGGGATAGACTCCTTTGTTTGTCCGGGGTTAAAAAGGCCATCTGGGATGCTGTATTCAGTCTCACACCCAGAAAGCACATGTCCTGAGAGGGTACTAGACTGGACTTTATTTCGTTCACAGAATACCCTAGGCATCTTAGCACTGCTATCACATATTCCAAATGATGAAGAAGCTCTTCCTTCCTTGAGCCAGAATCAGGCAATCGTCCAAATAAGGATAGATTTGTATTCCTTTAGCCTGAAGAAAGCTATCACTGGAGCCAGAACTTTCGTGAACACTCTGGGCGCAGTAGATAAGCCAAAGGGCAATGCAGAGAACTGATAGTGAGAAGTCCCAGCTCGAAAACGCAGATACTTCCTGCAACTTAGTCTGATAGGAACATGAAGGTAAGCCTCCTTGAGATCCAAAGTTACCATCCAATGATCTTTGCCCAGCAGAGGTAGAAGCTGCTGCAACGTCAACATTTTGAACTTGGGAATGTCCAGATAAGTGTTGAGGATAGATAAATCCAAAATTGGTCTCCACGTGTTCCCCTTCATTGGTACTAGGAACAGGCGGGAATAAAATCCTAGGCCCACTTCTGGCATAGGGACCGGCTGTATGGCCCCTATTTGGAGCAACAGAGAAACCTGCTTGTGAGCCTCTATTCTTTGTTGAGGAGGAACGTCTGGCATGCCTTTGAAAGGAGGCAAGGTATGGAAATAAAACCTGTAGCCGTGGTGTATGATATCCAATACCCATCTGACTTGGGTAATTAAACTCCAATTTTCTTTGAAAAGTGCCAACCTTCCTCCCAAAGGTGCTGCCAGACGAGAAGGCTCTGGCAGCTGAAAAGGCAGGTCATTGGGTCTGTTTCGAAGGACTGACCCCTGCCCTCACCTGAAGACTGTGCAGGAGAACTCCCTGTTCTAGGCCTGAAAGAGCCCTGAGCTCTACCCCTACCACGTCTAGATCTACCCCTAGACTGGGAATCATAAGAAGGATATGTCCACCCCTTAGTAGGCCAATTTCTACTAAACTTTGGAGGCTGGACCTGCAAAAATCTTTAACAGTCTGCATAGACTTAGCCTTGTCCTCCATTTTCTTTAAAACTGTCTCAACAGGAGGACCAAACAACACGTCAGATTGTAAAGGAGCATCTAAAATCCTCGTTTTAACATGATCAGACAAATTCTGATCCCGTAGCCAGGCATGCCTGCGAAGAACTGACAGTGGCAGCCACCCTAGGCGAGGCCTGTACAGCATCAAAACCACATTGCAAAGAATGCTTACCCACCTGTTCAGAAACATGCACTAAATCTTGCAACTCTTTACAATCAATACCTACCGCCAGAGCATCAACCTTAGACTTTAATTGTGAAAGGAGATAATTCTGGTATTTCAACATGTGAAACTGGCAATTCAAAGCCCTCATAGCCAGAGTGGAAGAAGTATAAACTTTCTTTCCCCATCTATCCAAGGCCCTAGCCTCTTTGTCTGCAGGAACTGGATTCTTAACAACAGAAGCCTTAACACCTTTAGGCCCCTGACTAACAGTTTCTGGGTCAGCCCTAGGACACTTAAAAGATACTTATGAGCTTCAGGCACCCTGTAATACCTATCCGGCTTAACAGGAGCAGGAGGCAAAGAATCAGGATTAAGAGAAGCCTCTGTAAAAACATCTTCTACTACATCCAAAACAGGAGGTATAGCCAAGGCCTATGTTGGGGTAAAACAAAAATTCCTAAGCCTTTTCTTGGAATCAGAGAAGTCCTGACCTTCCCACTTAAAATGCTCCCTCATGGAATGAAGAGTTTCTGAAAAGAAAAATCCTCAGGAGGAGAAGCAGAAGGAGTAGAATCATCCACATCAGAATCCGAATAAGGAGAATACTCCTGCAAGTCTTCAGCGAAGACTCTGAAACATCTGAAGCCTGCTCAAAACCCCCAGCTCAGGCTCCCTGGCTTTCAAGGGGAAACCCCTAAAATTCAAATCGCATTTTAATTTTCTGGTGATAGTGAAACTACCTATAGTCTGGACAGAAGGTGGCATAGCTAGTAAATCTGTGCCAGCCTTTACTAGATGCGTGTATGTAAAAATTAAATCTCAAAGAGTGTGTGTGTGTCAGCTACTTGGAGCAGGGACATGAAGCACTGGTTCCACAGAGAGAGTGGTGGAGGACTTGGTCTGGGCACTCAGCTGAGGACTTAACTCTGAAGCTGTGCCAGTGGGAAGTCATACTGAGGACCTGGAGGGAGACAGAGAAATATAGATCCCGGGCTGAATATATTCCCTGTGTGCTCTTAAGGGAAATGGTGCTTGATGCAGAGAGGTCTGCATCTGGAAATACTGAGTGTAGCCATTTGCATTCTAAGTGAACACCCCTCTCCAGTGTCAGTGGTGAGGATTCAGGCTCCTTAATTGCTGGCCTAGAGTGGGGATCTTACAATGGCATATTTCCTTGTACTGGTATTTAATCTATTACCAGTCTCTACAGAAAATTCTTGACATTGCGATTATACTATTTGCTTCTTATTTTTCTAGCTTAAATGTTTTTATCTGTTAGATTTTTCCATGGTTTTACATAGTAATGTTTTTACATTAAATTCGTATACCATACTTTTCTGTCTTTTTCTATATCATCAATTTTTTATTTTCCACAAATATATTTTATTCTTGGTAACATTTTATTTATTCATTTATACACTCTCTTTCTCTTTTACTCTTTTTCACCCTACCCCAAAATTTATCATACTTACATTTACACAATTTTACTACAAATCTCTCATCTTTTTCATTTATCCACTTCAAAGCTTTGTACAAATTTAATGAAGCAGCATATACCACTAGGTTAATTAATCTGACACCTCCTTCCTCTATATTTACATACAAAACGTCTCTTTTTACTGGCTTTGACCTACGACCCCATAAAAATGAAAAAATAATTTATTTTCAAATACTATTGGCAATATAAATACACTTGCTAAGGATGCTATTTTCCCATTAGTACTGAATGTATCAAATAAGCCTTTTTTTCTGAACTACAGTGGATATAAAAAGTTTACACACCCCTGTTAAAAATGCCAGATTTTTGTGATATAAAAATACGAGACCACAATTAATCGTTTCACATATTTTCACACCTTTAATGTGACATATAATCTGGACAATTCAATCAAAAAACAAACAAATCTGTTAGGGGAAAAAAATATAAAAAATAAAAAACGTACAATAAGCTGGGTGCATAAGTGTGCACACCCTTAAACTAATACTTTGTTGAAGCACTTTTTGATTTAATTACAGCATTCAGTCTTCTTGGGTAGGATTCTATCAGCATGGTACATCTTGACTTGGCAATATTTGCCCACTCTTCCTTGCAAAAGCGCTCCAAATCTGTCAGATTGCAGGGGCATCTCTTGTGCACAGCCGTCTTCAGGTCACCCCGCAGATTTCCTATTGGATTTAGGTCTGGGCTCTGGTTGGGCCATTCCAAAACTTTAATTTTCTTCTGGTGAAGCCATTCTTTTGTTGATTTGGATGTATGCTTGGGGTCATTGTCGTGTTGAAAGGTGAAATTCCTCTTCATCTTCAGCTTTCATGCAGATGCCTGAAGTGACTGGTATTTGGAACTGTTCATAATTCCCTCCACCTTGACTAAAGCCCCAGTTACAGCTGAAGAAAAGCAACCCCAAAGCATGATACTGCTACCACCATGCTTCACTGTGGCGATAGTGTTCTTTTGGTGATGCGAATTGTTGTTTTTGCGCCAAACGTACCTTTTGGAATTGTGGCCAAAAAGTTCAACCTTGGTCTCATCAGACCATAACACATTTTCCCACATGCTTTTGGGAGACTTGATGTATTGTTTTACAAATCTTAGCTGGGGCTGGATGTTTTTCTGTGTAAGAAAAGGTTTCCATCTAGCAACCCTTCCCCTTAGCCCAGCTATATGGAGAATATGGGAGATTGTTGTTACATGCAGTACACAACCAATGCTTGCCAGAAATTACTGCAGCTCCTTCAGTGTTGCTGTAGGTCTCTTGCCAGCTTCCCTGACCAGTTTTCATCATGTCTTTTCATCTATTTTGGAGGGTTGTCCAGTTCTTTGCAATGTCACTGTTGTCCCATATTTTCTCCACTTTTTGATGACTGTCTTCACTGTGTTCCATGGTATATCCAATGCTGTGGAAATTTTTTTTGTAGCCTTCTCCTGACTGATACCTTTCAACAGTGAGATCCCTTTGATGCTGTGTAAACTCTCTGCGAACCATGGCTTTTGCTGTAGCAGGCAACTGAGTAAATGTCAGGAAAATCCTACTAGGACAGCTGAACTTTATTTGGGGTTAATCCGAGTCTCTTTAATTGATGGCAGGACCCAAGAAGACTGAATGTTGTAATTAAATCAAATGGTGCCTCAACAAAATATTAGTTTAAGGGTGTGCACACTTACGCAACCATCTTATTGTATGTTTTTTATTTTTTATATTCCCCCACCCCTAACAGATTTGTTTGTTTATCAATTGAATTGTACAGGTTATAGGTCCCATTAAAGGTGGGAAAAGTTTTGAAATTATTTATTTTGTTCTCCTTTTTCTATATCACAAAAACCTGGCATTTTAACAGGGGTGTGTAAACTTTTTATATCCACTGTATAATGTATATGTTTTCCAGAAAAGACATGTTTGTTTTATTTCTTCTATTGTTTTTCACATTTAATTCTAAACCCTTTATTCTTTTTTCCTAACCAGTTTATCCTGTGAAATATATGATCTACAGTCTAAACCTTTACTTTGCCCCTTAATTTTTCCCACTCTTGGAAATTTTATTTTTAAAAAGTTTTTTTAGGGGGGTTTTTGGGTTTTCCTCACTGAACCCCTTTGGGTTCTTTATGGTTAATCCTCCGCTTTTGTGAAATTGTAATTTTAAGGCTTAAGGATGAAAATATAAAATTCCAATTTGTGGCCAAAGAAAACGGAAAAAAAAATTGTAATACATATGTTAAGATGAATTCTTACCCATTTTTTATTCTTTTTTTTTTTATTTAATTTAAATTAAATTAAGAAAAGATTATAATTAAAAATTTTTACCCACTTTTTTTATTAACCTTTTCCCCCTTTAAAGTTTTTTTATCACTAATTTTGAATTTTATAGAAGAAATTTTTGTTTTTTATGTTTTGCATTTCGAATTTAAAACCTTTTTTTAATTTTTAAAAACTTTAAAGAATTTAAGTTATTAAAAAAACCAAACTTCTTCTTAAAATGGGAATTTAAAACCCTTTTAAAAAAAGTTAAAAGTTCGATTTGTCAAAATTTCCGAAAAACCCCTTTGATTTCCAAACTTAGAATTCGGAAGAATGAATAGGAATTGGAATTTTTAATTTTTCCCCAAACCTCCGGGGAAATTTCAAATACCAAGAATTCAAAATTTAAACCTTTAACAGAAGGGTTTCTAAAAGGTGTTAAGGGTTCAAAATTTTAAATTATTTCAGTTACTTGCATCTTGGGAAAAAAGAATTGTCCACAAAGAAAAAAAGATTTCTGGCAAAGGGTTTAAAATAGTAATAATAGGGAAAGGTTTGGAAGATAATAGTTGAATCGTTAAATTGAGGCATCTGGAAGAAAAAAAACTTTCGTTCGGTGTCAAAAACTAAAGGATTTGTTATATCTTTGAAAGGTGCCTACTTGTTCAGAAAAGGAGAAAAAAATAAAAAGGCAATCAGGTGATGGGCAAAAAAGGGTTTACAAAAAGGGCCCAAAATTTTCATGAGCTCTTTTAAAGTTGAAAGTGACAATTTTTGGTCCGGATTGAAGTGAATGGCCAAATCCAAATAAAATAAGGAATTTGGGTTATTTTCAGAGATGAAAAAAAAAATAAAAAAGCGAACAAAAAGAATCATTTTGGGCAGTTAACTAACAGCCGGAACTTTTTGAACAAATTGATTTAATGAAAAAAAAAAAAATTTAAAACTTTTCCAAATTGGAAATTAAAGATTTTCCAATTTCTTTACTTTATAAATTTAATTCCTAAAATTTAGCAATTGCAAATGCCATTGGGGCCCCACATGATTTTTTTTTTTTTCATGACCGGTTTTCCCCTTTTAAAATTTGAAACCTTTCCTTTACAATAAGACAAAAAAACAAAACACCAGCAACCCAAACAAAAAGGTCAAAAATTCCTTATTTTTTTGGTTTTCTCCAAACAAGCTTAACATAGTAAAATTTTAAATACAATGTTTTTTTTGGTAAATTCCTTAGAACAAAAAATTTCAACTTTTTTAATATAAATAAAATAACCCAAACAACACATAAAACAATTTATTTAACATCTTAAATTTTTAATTTTTTAAAGATAAAATTTTTCCTTAAAAATTTTTAAAAAATTTTACTATAGAACATAATCAAATATGATCCTTAAAAGTTCATTAAAATTCAATTCCCTATTCCTTTTAAAAATATTTCAAATTAAAAACTTGGTCATTTAATTGTTTAAACCAAATTGGAAAATCGGTTTACATCCATTATATGCACAATTTTAAGGTTTTTTAAACAAATTTCCTTTAATTTAAAAAAAAAATTTAGGCCTATCCCCGGAAAAAACTAAAGCCATTCATTTTTTTCAAAGAGATGGGGCCCCTTTAATTTAAACAAACCCCAAAACAAACTATGTAATCTAGGACTTTTGAAATTTTTTTTTTTAGGTTTTTAAAACCCAAGTTTTACAAAAAAAAAAACCCATTTAAAAACCAATTTTAAATTATTTTAAACAACAATTTTTTAAAATTTTTTTAAAAAAATTTCTTTTAATTTACCTTCAAAAGGAAAACCCCAATTGCCGTGGAACCCAAAAACCCTTTTCCTTTTTAATTTAACCCCTAAAAAAAAAGGGAATAAATTTTCAATAAATGGGATTGTTTAAAAAATGTTTTTAAAAAAATATTCTTTTTTAATTGAAAAAAATAATTTAAAAGGGGCCCCTTTTAAACCCTTTTGTTTTTTTTGAAATGGTTTGGTTCATACTAATTTTTTAAAAAGTTACCAAAGTTCAAAGTACTTGGATAGGTAAATGTTTAAAACCATTTTTTTTAAAACCCTTTTAGATTAAAGGTAGCCTTTAAAAAAACCAGGGAAACACTCATCTTCAAAGGCTGTTTGGGTGTTACACATACGTGTAGCTCTCACTAACTGGCCCTTGACAATGGACTTTTTCTGTTTCCATGGGTGGTTGCTAGAAAAATGTAGGAAAGCATTGCAGTAGGTGTGCTTTCTGAAAATACTGGAGAGAATTCGGTCATTATGGAGATCTTTAACAAGTTTAACATCAAGATAGTCAATCTCACTAACAGAAAAGTGGTGAGTGAATGTTAAAAAAGTGCATGATGCATTCATTTTCCCCATTAAGTTGGTAACAGTGTCCAGGTCTCCTTGTATGAGAATAAACACGTAGTCTAAAAACGATGAAAACGTTGAAAACGAGGACGGTGATGAAGGTCCATCTTTTCACCAACCCAGGAGAAGCAATAGAATAAAAACTAACTATAATAAAAATGGGTATTACCCTAACTATAAAAACCAAAATAAACCTTTTTTAGGGCGGAAGAACAACCAGCGGAAAAACAACCAGAACAACCTGAAATAGAGTCTATTGTTTCTCCTGCTGGTAAACCCAAAATTTTGACAAATAAAAAAGGTGACTTTAAGGTATACAATTTTTCCGAAGTCAACATTGATCAAGACTTAATTGAACTGCTGGCCTTCGGCTTATCCTTCGTTCCTGACCAGAAGATCTGTTTGCCTATGTGTTTGATGGACCTTAAATGTTTTGTACGTAGCTTGAACCTTAAAGTTCTATTTAATGGTGACTCCATTAAAGATAAACATCCCTTTAAAATGCTAAGTACCTTTAATCCCCCCCTACATCCTATTTTGCAAACATTTGAGTATGCTTGTGAAATAGACTTTAGACAACTGTTTGAGAATATCAAATGGTTTGAAAGTAAAAGTAACATCTCCCCCGAACAAAGGGCAAGTTTAAAAAATCTAGGCAATTCACCAATTAGGGTGATTAAACCAGATAAGGGTGGGGGTTTAGTCATCTTTGATAAAGATGATTACAATTTAAAAATGTCTAAGGTACTAAATTCATCAGCTTATGATATTTCATCCCTTAATGAGACTTCACTTCAACACAACCGAATTAAAGGGTACTTCAGGGATTTATTTATTGAAGGGAGGATTGATATCGAAACCTTCAATTTCATCAACATCTCCTTCCCTAGAGTACCAGTTATGTTTGGGATCCCCAAAATTCATAAAAACTTGGTGGACCCACCTATGCGTGCTCTAGTGGATGGGAGATGTTGTATTACCCATCCTTGTGCCAAGGTTGTTGATTACATCCTAAATAAATACCTCAAGCTACTACCCCAGATTTGTAAAGACTCCTGGTCTTTCTTAGGGTCCATCAACAACATCCCCTTCAACCCTTCCAACAACTTCTTAACTATTGATGTGGTAGATTTATATACCTGCATACCACACCAAGAGGCTGTGGAATGGGTTGAACTGATGTTAATTGATTTAGGAGCTCCGAAAGATGAAATTGATGTGGTCACTATTCTCCTTGATATTATTTTATCGTCCAATTTTTTCATTTTCAACAACAGTTATTACCTTCAGAAAAGGGGTATCGCTATGGGCTCCCCATGTGGAGGGAGCGTTGCTAATTTAGTGGTTGCCTATTGGGAAAAGACATTCCTGTTTAAGGATACCCAGTTTAAAGAGGTAAACAAACTTTACACGCGTTTTTTAGACGACGTGTTTATTCTCATACAAGGAGACCTGGACACTGTTACCAACTTAATGGGGAAAATGAATGCATCATGCACTTTTTTAACATTCACTCACCACTTTTCTGTTAGTGAGATTGACTATCTTGATGTTAAACTTGTTAAAGATCTCCATAATGACCGAATTCTCTCCAGTATTTTCAGAAAGCACACCTACTGCAATGCTTTCCTACATTTTTCTAGCAACCACCCATGGAAACAGAAAAAGTCCATTGTCAAGGGCCAGTTAGTGAGAGCTACACGTATGTGTAACACCCAAACAGCCTTTGAAGATGAGTGTTCCACACTCAGGTGTATGTTTTTGAATAGGGGCTACCCTTGTGAACTCCTTGATAGTTTAATCAATGAAGTGGCATTTAAAAGAACATCAGGGTTTTACCAACTACTCCTCCAAGGTACTAAATCGTGTAACCTTTTAGGTAACGAAGTTTTGGTAACACCTACAGTTAGTAGTGAACCAAACCTTATTTCACAGGAAAATAACAACAATGTTCATGAAAAGGGTTGCCCAACCCAGGATTTTAAGATTAGTTTCATTATTACACATAACAAACACATTGATAGTATGTGTACAATTATCAAGAAAAATTGGCATTTTATTGTAAACAATGCCCACTTACTTGAAATCTTGGGTTCATTCCCCTCTTTTGTATTTAGGAGAGGTAAAAACTTAAAAGAACTGTTGCAAACAGGGATTTTAGTGGCCTTCCATCGAGACAAGTTGGGACTTTTTCCTGTGGGTTTTGCAACTGGTGTAGATTATTGAAAACAGGAAACTCCTTTATTATAAGAAAAGAGAAATTTTTCATTAAACATAAGATCTGTTGTGATACTAAGTCAATTATTTACATTGCACTGTGTAATTGTTGTGCTGCGTTTTATGTTGGTAAAACGGACCGCAGATTGCGGGACCGTGTTTACCAACTCAACTACGCCATAAAAAATAAAAAAAAAATAAAAAAACAGACAACGCCCTTTCAAAGCATGTCCTAGAACATGCTGGACATAGCTTTTGCTTTATGGGGATTGACCTAGTTAAAATTGGAATTAGGGGGGGCCCCCAGTCTCTCCTTCTTGAAATTAAAGAGCTAGAATGGCAGTTACTACTAAACGCTTTTTCCCCTCCTGGGTTGAATGAAGCCTGTAACATTTCTGTTATTTTAAAATATAAAAGTTACCTAAGGAATTAAGTAGTTCACTACCCACCTTAAACAATTGTGTCCAGTATTAATGGAGTTGTGAATAGCCTGATTTTTACACCAACTTGTAGATATTAATCAACTTATAAGTGTCACCCAAGTTTATATTTTTTGTAATATTATTATTACAAACAAGTGAATAGGTGTTTAATTGATATTTTAACCTGATACTTTTTTAAGGATCACATGCATTTGATTATAGGTTCTGCATAGTGACCTAAGTTTTTAAATATTTTTTGTAAGGAAGTACATTTTATTGATTCTTTTTTAAAAAAAGTATAAAAACATTTAAGATGTTAAGATGTTTGAACCATCTGCTTTTTGATGGAATGTTGGTCTAGGTTGATTGCTTTATATGTATATTAAAAAATGGTTCGTAGAATTTATCAGTTGCTAAGGATATGACATCATGAAAACAAAAAGCCGCTGTATTTAAAAAAAGCGCTTTGGCGCCTTTTACTATGTCTGAAGAAGCTTCTTGTTTCTGAGAAGCGAAAACGGTCTTAATAAAATACGTTAGCAAAATTTTTTTGATCCTGAGTGGTTTGGACTTGGTTCGCAGTGTTGTACAACCCTTTTACTATATATACTATTTTCCATAATATTTTCTATTTTAGTTTCAAATTTCTTTTGTCTTATTTTCATAAAGATTTTATAATCATTATTACTCAATAATATCAGTCTTCAGGATTTTAATTGTCTTGTATATTCCTTCTTCCATATAACTTTAAGTATTCCACTACATAATTCTATATACATAAAACTTTAATTTAACCATTCATTCAAAATCTTTTTAAAAAAGTTTGCCAATCCCTTAAATTTTTATACATTTCATACCTTATTCCATCTGGACCTGCAGCTAACTCTATATTTACTTGCCCTAATATTTTACCAAGCTTATTTAAAGAAATCTTCTTTTCCAGCTCTTTATTCTTTTTTTCTGTTAACTTTTTTACTTTTCATGTTTTTCATGAACTTCTTTTCGTCTTTAAACTTTCCTTGTATTACACTATTCATAATGTTTTCCTGAGTTGTTTCTACTTCTCCTTTTACACTACCATCTTTCTTTGCTAATATGTTTAAGTAACTTGACACTTCTTTTTCCTTGTGAAAAATATCTTTACTTATATAACAATGCTTGTATTTTTTCTTGGTTTCTTTCATATGATTCTTTGTCTTTGCCAAAGTACTTTCTATCATTATGTTCTAAATCTTCCAATGCATCGTTATACAGTCTTTTATATTTTTCTTTCTCTACATTTCTTATATCATACTGCCACTGTAAAAAAAACTTTTTTTTTATTTTTCCTTAAATATCATCTACCATCGAGACCAATGTTTACACAATGTTCTCACAGTAATATGATCTTTCTGTAACTGTATTACTGATCTCTTTCCTTCTTCATTCCATGCTTTCTCATTTACCCTTTTTATTCTTTTGCCTATGTTTATATATTCCTTATTTGCTTTATCTCTAGCCATACTGCAAGATGATTAGAAAATCCTGTCTCAACTACCTCCCCTTTTCCTATAATTAAACCTTCTGATACTATAAAATACTTTATTTCAGTTCTATACATACTCCTTTTGTAAGTTCAAGAATGTTTGTCCCAAAGTTTTAACTTACCACACCTTATACCTTCTAACATTTTTCTTGTATCATTTCTTTTTAGACTTGCCTCTTAAATCTTAACCTTCCAACCAGGCCAAGCAAAGATGGAACCTCTGGTACCAACATAGACTGGATACTCACTACCCATCCCTAGCTTGCCTCACAAGCCGGTCTTCTACCCGATCCTCTCAGCGACCACCTACCTGCCTTTGTTGACCGCATAACCCCCCCCCCCCACAAAAACATCACCAATATATCCAAACCTGCAACTTAGCCTCCTTCAATCCTGAGATATTCTCAGAATGCCTGAAACACATTGACTGGTCACCCCTACAAACTCTCCCACTTGATAATGCAGTATCCTATTTTAACAATACATTCTTAACCATCCTAAATCAACAAGCCCCTCTTAGATCCAAACAAATCAAATCAAATCCTTGCCTCTGGCTATCCCATCAAACTAAAAATACCATGCATCAATGAGACATAAAATGGAAACAATACCAAAAACAAAACACCACCAACTCCCTCCTAGAATTTAAACAACAACAGAACTTAGCCAAAAAATTAATAATTAAAGATCACAAAAGCTACCACAACAGACTCCAATCCATGCACTCATCCAATCTAAAAAAATTGGAGCTCCATTTCCTCCATACTTCACTCTGGCAATAAAAGCAATCCATGCCCAGACCCTACTCTCACCAATCTTCACAGATTGCATAGCAAAACTATCCTCATCTCCTTCCCTGACCATCCTCCTGCCCCCCTCCCCCAACAGCAAACCTCCTCCTACCTCCCCCTTTACCCTAAAACCCATCCCCACAAACACAATAAAAAGACTTCTCCTCAAGCTAAAACCTTGTTATGATGCACCAGACAATCTACCTCCCACCTTCCTCAAACAATCAGCTGAAACTATCGCCTATCCTGTATCTATTCTCATAAATAGATCCATACAGGAATCATACACCCCAACCATCTGTCATCAAGCATACATCATTCCACTTCACAAAGGTGGTAAAAACATAGACACAACCAATTTTAGACCTATAGCCATACTCTCCCTTCTCTCAAAAATACTAGAAAAAACTATCCATGCACAAATAATGCAACATCTAAACCTGAACAAACTTTTCTCCCACACCCACACAGCTTCCGCCCCGGCCACAGTACCATCACTGTCCTTCTTTCCTTTCTAGAGACTATCAACCTAGCACGTGATAACAGCATGCATCACCACTAGTTTTAGATCTTTCAAAAGCATTCAACACCATCCCCCACTCCTTACTCCTATCCCAGCTCTCATCCTTACATCTCTCTCCCTCCACCCTTGCCTGGTTCACTAGCTACCTATCCAATCGCCAACAAGCCATCCAGTGGAAAGAATCTACCTCTCCTTTCCTACCTACACCCACCGGGGTCCCTCAAGGTTCAGTAGTAGGCCCTCTGCTCTTTAACATATTTATCAACAACTTCCACCTCCCCATCCCTGAAGCCTCCATCATCCAATATGCAGACGACGCCACCATCATCTCCTCAGCCCCCCCCCCCCCGAACTGCTACTAAAAACCCAACTTGGCTTTTCCAAAACAGAATCCTGAATGAAAGCCAATCACCTTGCCCTAAATGCTACCAAAGCAAAACTAATGATCTTTACCCCAACTAGAAACTCCACTTTAGACAGAAACCTATTCTGCATTACAAGCCAAAATAGAACTCCATTAGAAATAGTTCCCTCGACCAAGCTGCTAGGCATCATTACTGATGAAAACCTAAAGTTTGACTCCCACATATACTCTGCTATCAAGAAAACCCATCAAAAAATTGGTCTCCTATACAGGCACAACCGCTATCTCAGCCCCTCCACCCGACAAACACTTGCAACTACCTTCCTCCTCCCATGTCTCATGTACGGCGCTCCCCTATTTACCAACTTCCAACTAGGCCTGCGCTCCAAACTGGAATCCTGCTACCACAAAATTACCAAATTCACAACCAACTCCAAAAGTTCATCTCATCACTGCCATTCACTACTCATCCTCAAATGGCTAGAACTCCCCAACTACCTTAGATGTTTGCAACTTACCACTACCCACAAGCTCATCTTCAAACCAGCTGACTGTCCATCCTTGGCCACAGCCCTAATGCCCTATACTCCCTCCCGCTCCCTAAGATCCGAGAACCAAAATTTTCTTCAAGTACACAAACCCTCTCATCCACCAGGCCAACTATTACTGGCCTGCACAATAGCAAAACTTTGGAATTCTCTCCCCTCTCACCTGCGCAACATGCCTAACCATAATAACTTCAAAACCCACTTCTTCTCACACCTGTCCTCCAAATGGGAATGCCCCTCTCATGCTCCTACCTAAAGCACCTCCTTCAATTTTGTTTTCTATCCTTTTACTCCCTCCTTGTTTTATTCTTTTCTTTTACATAAGAATCACTAGATACAAGACTACCTAATGAGCATTTTCTTTGCCAGTCTGGTTTAAATGTGAATAATATGATTTCTTATTCTGCTAATGCTACTTAATACTTCAGACTGAATATTATCTATTAATAGTAATATAATGAAATGTAATGTAAAATTACATATATGTGAAAGTAATGTAATGTAATGTAATTTTCTTGTGGAGCTTTTCCCCCCGGGCCTCCACTGAAAATGGGCCGACATGGCCCAGTGGACTATCCCGGTCAACAAATGCAAATAAATAAATCACAATTAAAGCCTCCTGTTATTATAATATTAATATTCATCACTGTATGGTTTAAAATCTGATGAAATAACATTTTTCTTTCTTTACAATTAGTATAATATATAGTGTTATAATTATATATACTTGTTCTTTCCATTTTAAATCTACAGTGGTTAATCTTCCAGTTTTTGCTAAAGTTACAACTAATATATTTACTGTATTTCTACAGAATACTGTAACATCTGTCATTTTTCAAATTCCAGATTTTCTTTCTTCCCCAAAGTTTCTGTTTGAAATCCTTCTTCTTTCTTCATTTATTAAAAATCTTGTGTCTGCTAATATAATTACATATACATTACATGTATTGCACCCTTCCAAAATCCCTATTCTTCTTACTATATTCTCAGTACTATTCACATTTACAGAAAGCACTCTGAATTTTTCCTTTTCCCTTAGCTTCATGGTTTCCTAAGTTCATAACTAGTTGCTAGACTATAGGCCATTCTAAGCCTAGCCAATTTCCCTCACAAAGGTGAGAATCAAACACTGTACACTGCGCCTGTAAGTTAAATACCTTAACCATTATACCAACCCCCAATCATTAGCTGTATATATTCTTTTTCAACCATTTCCTTTCTTTTTTCTTTTCTACTTAATCCTTCAAAAATTTCTTTTTCTTTTACCCTTTTACCAATAGAATTCTTATTTTTCCTTTACTACCTCCCACTTCATGTCATCTTCATCACTTAGTTCAGAACCTCCTTCTATGTCCTCTTTATTATTTTTTCTGTCATCTGTTTTTACTTCTGTTTCTGCTGTTCCTAAAATGTATTCTCTTTGTTCGTTTTTTTTCTCTTTCTTTTTCCTTACTCTTATTTCCAGTTTTGTAATACATCCATAAATGTCTAATTTTGTTACATTTATAACATTTCAGTTCACATTTTTTTTGCATCATGTCCCATTTCCTCACAAACATTTTCTTTTATCAGAGTTACTTCTCAAATGTCCTCTTTTCCACAAAAAGAAAAAAAACATGTTTTGGGTTGTCTTCAGTATTTTACGACACCCCATCCCCCTCCACTTTTATCATGCTTAGTAAATGTATACTTTTTCTCTTATAGGTTCATAGGTAGGTACTAGGCTATTGGCCCTAGGGCCTATATAAGCCTAGCCAAAAAATGTACCCTGGCTTTCGCTACCCAAGAAAATGATTTTCCTGTGCCCCTGTTGAGCAGAGCCACAGAAGTTATCCCTGGGGTGAATTTCCCATTTCTCATCCAATCATCAAGATTTTTCTTGAAGAGTGCTAATGAGGAGCTCTGTTTGACATAGGTAGTCTGTTCCAGAGTATGGGAAGTCTCTGGGACAGGAATCTATCCCTCCAGCATGTTCTGTTTATTGTGGTGACAAGGTTTAGGTCCCTAGAGCGTGTAGCTCGGAGGGATTGGGATTTCTTTAAGTGGAGCATGTCCAACACTTCTGGGTTTGACATAGCTTTGTATGTTAGGCAGAGATCACCCCTGAGTAGGCGATATGCGATGGAGTAAAGCTGTAGTTTTTTGAGACGGTCTGCATAGGGCATCTGTTTGAGGCCAGTAATCCTCTTTGTGAGGTATTTCTGTGGTCTTTCCAGTTGTTGTAGATGTCTTGTGAGGTACATACCAAAAGGGGCATTGTACTCTATAATGGGTCTAATGAGTGATGAGTAGAGGTGAACAATGACCTCTTTTTTTCTGGATGAGAATCCTTTTGTGATGAGATGAGCCACTTAGAAGGATTTCCTGACCACTGTGGCGATGTGATTATCAAAGGAGAGACTGCTGTCCACTTGTGTCCCAAGGTCTCTTATCACATTTTTGGCATTAAGTAGACTACCACCTATGTGGTAGTTCATGGGTACAGAGTTTTTACCAAAGGGGATGACAATACACTTTTTGGCATTGAGCTTCAGGCCATGGCTTTGACACCAGATATCTGTCTCAGTGAGGCCCTTTTGAAGTTTGTCCACATCGTTAGGAGTTTTGATTATGGCTCCTAGTTTGTAGTCATCTGCAAACTTTGTTAGCCAAAGACCTTCTGTGTTAGCCTGCACTTCAGAGAAGTAGATACCAAACAGGAGAGGACCCAGGACTGAACCCTGTGGTACTCCACTTGTCACTGTTCTGAAGTCGGATTTGGAATCCGCTACTTTCACAGTGTGGATTCTATCCGTGAGCCAGTTGGCAACCCATCTTGTGACATAGGGATTTATACCTAGTCTAGTGAGCTTATCTATAATTCCAGAGTGTGGGGATGGTGTTGAAAGCCTTGGCGAGATCTAGATAAGCTGTGTGAACCATTTTACCCTCATCTATAGATTTGGTGACTGCTTCAAAGAAGTCAGTCCGGTTTAGGAGACATGATCTGCCTTTTACAAATCCAAACTGGGTAGGGTCCAGAGTTTGGAGATTACCAATGTCTTTGTTTATGAGTTCCATGATGATACATTCCATGGCCTTGCAGACCAGGCTCGTCAGGCTAATGGGGCGGTAGTTCCCGGGGTCCGTCGTGGCTCCACCTTTGTGGAGTGGGATAACCGTCGCGGTGCGCCATTCACTGGGTACAAAGCCTGAGGTGAGGCTATGATTGAACATGGTACTTAGGTAGGGTGCTAGTTCATTCTGTAGTTCATGTAGAACGCAGCCTGGGATATTGTCAGGTCCCATGGATGCTGTGTTATGGATGCTGTGTTCTTGGCTTTGGAGAGTGTGTTTTTTACCTATGCAGCCATGATTATAGGAACTTTGCATTCTTCCGGTATAGAGATGGGCCCTCTAGGGGGTGAGAGGGGGGTAAAGTTAGCACTGAGCCTATCTGCTAGGATGTTGGCAATATCAGTTGGTTCTGTATATTTAGCGCCATTGTGCTGTAACTCAGAGCAGATCTGAGTGTTCCCATTGAGATTCTTGACATAGCTATAGAATGCTTTGTGGTTGTCTTTAGAGTCAGTGGCAATTTTGTTTTCGTGACTAGCTTTGCAGGATTTTATGAGGGATCTCAGCTTCTTACTGAGGTTGACCAGGGAGTTCCACCAGTCATGGGATTTTAATCTTTTTTGCAACAGTTTCGTTCTTCTGTTGTAGAGTTTGTTTATGGCATAGGACCACCAGATTGGCTTCCGTTTCTGGAGGATAACATCTTGGTTCTATTAGGGATAGCATGATCCATGCACTCGTGTAAGTGTTTATAAAGTGCATTTGTGTAGGATTCAGCAGTCATACCTCTATTGTCCATCTGCATGGGTTTCGTGAAGTTTGCCACTTCTGTCTTAAGAAGTGTGAAGTTGGCTTTGGAGAAGTTTTTTACGATGGTTTCCCTAATTGGGGGTGGGGGTGGGATGTGGATGTCTAGGCTGATTAGCTTGTGGTCAGATCTGACCAACGAGGAATTGACCTCTGGTGTGGAACACTGGTTTCCCATGTTGGTAATGACCAGGTCTAGGATATTGCTGCCCCTGGTGGGGGTGTGAATAAGTTGATCCAAGGCACTGGAATTTATGAATTCTAGAAAACGTTGAGCAAAAGAGTTGGTACATGAGTAGTTTTCCCAGTTAATGGTGGGGTAGTTGAAATCGCCCATTATTAGGGTGTTGGGTTGTACCCTAATACTTTCCAGTGTATCAAGAAATGAGGAGTGGGAATCCTGGGGCATGATGGGGGGGTCTGTAGCAAGCTACAATTTGGATTGTGGTCTTGCCCAGAGTTAGTTGCACTTGGATAATCTCGGATGCATTATGCTGTGCAACTAGCCACAATATTACAATCTCATCCAAGATTCCATAAACCCCTTTTATCATAAACTTTTGCAATGTCCAGTACTTCTTCACATAAAATTTTCAAATGTCCTTTCAAAGTCTCTCTTTCCACTTCATTTCAAAATTGTAGAAGAATTTTCTTTTTTTTCCCAGTCAAATGCTTTTATCACATATAGATACTATGGGTTACAGTCTTTTTTTCATATTCTTCAAGAAAATTTCCATTGGAAAAAAAGGCTCAAATATAATGTCACAAAATGTCTATTTGTTTATACGAATAAATGCTCTTACCTCATGTGCTTTTACACCCAAAGGAACTATTAAATTGTCCCTCACTTCATAACTGTCCAATTATTTGCCTATTTTACTTTGAATACTTACCACATACTTTTGTTTTATATTTTCTTCGGCCTTCTTTTTTGCTACTCTCCTTTTGTTTTCTTTTATTTTCACTGCATATGTTTTCTATTCCATCTCAACACTATTCTTCAGGACTGTCTCTGCATCTTCCTTTTGTATTTTCTCCATAATGCTCCCCCCAGGAAATGTCTCCTTCATTTTCTGGCTCACTCTGCATCACCATTTCTTTAAGTAAATCATCCCGCAACCCTGCCAACTGGAGGGTTGCAATTATACATCCATCATTTGCAGACTCATCTCCATCAGCAAAGGCAGGCAAGGGAAAAGTTTATATGTTGGATACAGGCAATATATCAAGACGCAGAAATTGAAATACTTATAAACGAATGACTTTCTGAAGAGACAAGGATAGCGAAGGGGCCAGACAGGGGTACCTGCCATTCTCACGCATGCTCATGCTTGTGATCAAGGATCTGGTAATAGAAGTCAGATACAATTAAGCAATACTTGAAGACAGGAGGGCATAACATTTCAGTTTGTGTTATTTGTTGATGACTGTATATTAATGTCAGCAGATGTGGCTGAAGTAATGGGACCTCTAAGAAAGACATTCAAGACATTTGGTAAAATACAGCAGAAAAATAGTATAGTGGTGTAGGCTAACTGGTCCTCCAATAAAATAGCCATACATAGCAAAAATCTAAAGGAGGCACCAGGACACAGCAATTAAAAGATAAGTTACTTTTGTCATCTCATTGATAGTGGAGCAAGTTTTGAACATCCAGATACAGGTAAAAAATTTAGTTTTAAAGTTAATGCTAATTGTAATACCACCAATCTTGTCTATCTAGCTTATTGTACATTCTGTCAGTCATTCTATATTGGGATGACTACGTGGAGATTACGAGACAGGATGAGAAAACACTCCTATGATATCTTTAGGAAAGCAGAGACCAATGCTCTAGCTAAACAATGTTATGATGTCCGGTAACCTACATATCTTTAAATTTATGGCTATAGAGGTGGTTAAGTTAGGTAATAGAGGGGATCCCACTAAAAGTATAGTGGAAACTAAGGAACTTGAATGGATAATCAGAATGCGTGAGAATATGGGGAAGGGTCTGAATGATAAGATCTCTATCCGACCCATTTTGGTCAATAGACCATTGGTAAAGTAATATATTCACGGAGCTATAATTGTCTGGGCATTTTTTAGAGTCTTAGTTTTAGAAATTTTTTTAAAAATGACATATGTCTTTAAGTGTTACTGCTTTTAATTAGTAGTGATTTGTGATTGGATGCTTCTGCTTTAAATTGTTAGCAATGATGTATTGTAGTTGTCTGATGAAGCGGCTTTGGCTGCGAAAGCACTCACCTATCTATTTGGAATAAATCTTGGCTTTTAATTGCTGTGTTCTGGTGCCTCCTTTTGTTTTTTGCTGTACATTTAGTAAAATGGTGGAATCCAGGTGCTTCAACAAAAAAACAGTGGTACTGAGATCAGGATAAGGTAAGGTGAAAGGGCAGATAGTTAAGAAAAAGAGGCAGAGTTTCCCAATTTCCTCAGGTTCTATGTTCAGATCACAGTGTGAAGGACAATAGAGAAAAACCTAGATGCAGTTGGAAAAAAAGTAAGGGTGAGGGGCTGGCAGTAGGGAGACGACTTACATATTACTAACACTAATAAAATGATCTGACCACCATGACAATTAGTCCATAAAAACTCTGCAGGCTTTAATTTAAAAGAAAAAGGTAAGCCCTTCTATGGTGTACCTACCGCTTCTTCAGGCCATAGAAATACAATAAAAAACAAAACAAGTTATATAAAGAAATTTAAAGTCTAATACACCAATAGTCAACTACAAATGATGTTACATTATAACTAGTCAACAAATCAAATCCAGAACTCAAACAAAAACTATTAAAACGCCCATTTAACTAATAGGCAGTCAACAAACAGGTACCAGTACACACCTACTTACATATATAAAGTTTCATTCACTTCAATGCTTAAGGGGATGGGACTTAAACACAGGTTTTTAAGGAAACTTGTCCATTTAACCCTGGTTGAATACATGCTTGTAACTGCAAGATCCATTTTAACTCACTTCTTTCTGTGAAATTCTTTAGATCCCCACTCCTCAAACTTTCAAAAAGTAGCTCTAGCACTAAAAACCTAGAGGTATGCTGTTCTCCATGATTATAAACATGTTGTGCAAGAGCATTTTTTTTTTCAAATCTAGGTGCTTAGGATGTCCCTCTCTTCCCCCCTTGGCTGACCTGGTGTGACTTAGTTTGAACTCTACATTTACCTACAAAATGGAGTCTACAGGACTGCTATTGGTCACCATAACAAAATCAGTTTCTCTGAGCATTTAAGCAGATTGAACTCTACATTTTCCTACAAAACGGAGTTTACAAGACTGCAATTGGTCACCATAACAAAATCAGCTTCTCTCAGCATTTAAGCAGATTGAACTCTACATTTACCTACAAAACGGAGTCTACAGGACTGCAACTGGTCACCAGAACAAAATCAGTTTCTCTCAGCATTTAAGCAGAATGAGCTCTACATTTACCTACAAAACGGAGTCTACAGGAGTGCAGTTGGTCATCATAACAAAATCAGTTTCTCTCAGCATTTAAGCAGATTGAACTCTACATTTACCTACAAAACGGAGTCTACAGGACTGCAATTGGTCACTAGAACAAAATCAGGTTCTCTCGGCATTTAAGCAGATTGAACTCTACATTTACCTACAAAACGGAGTCTACAGGACTGCAATCGGTCACCATAACAAAATCAGTTTCTCCCAGCTTTTAAGCAGAGTAGGTTGCACACAAAATGCATTTGTTAAGCTTTCACTTACATTGCTGTGTAATTAAGCAGGTCACCATTTTGGTCAGCCATAGGGCTCTTTTTTCTACTTGAGTGTTTGCCTCCTTCCCCTGTAACGTAAGTAAACTGACTCTTACATTAAAAGCTATAATACTTACCTTATAGCTTTAGGACACCTTAGGAAACCTTGTAAACTGCAATATCCCCGCCACGTTCGCCCTCGCTACGCAAAGTGCTGAGTGCAAATAACATTAAAGTGCTGAGTGCAGATTTTAGGCCCTTACATTCAACTTACCTCTGGTGTGGTGTCTTGAGTCAGAGTATTCCCTGTAACCACTCCTACCGCCTTCTCTTTTCCCCCACCCCCCTCTTTCCTCAAACAGGTTAAACTGCTACAATTCAGTACAGGCATCATTTTCAAATCTAGGTGCTTAGGATTTCCCTCTCTCTTCCCCCTTTGGCTGACCTGGTGTGACTTAGTGTAAGTTTCATCATTGTATGGATCTTTTACTGTTTTTTGTGTAACTGAATGACCTGCTGCTAAATTCTGATTCTGCACAGACTGCTCTATTTTTTTTGCAGAGGCTCTATAAGTAGCTAGTGACTTTACTGAATTTCTGTGGTAATATTTGTGTTTAAACTGAACCTGTACCTAGAGAAAGTGTATAATCAGAGCTCCTACTTGCTGCATGTGTTTTTAATGTTTAAATTGCACACACACATTGAAGAAGTGCTTTTATGACCTGAATAACTTGAGCTAGCTATACCTGACGTGCTTTTACTGGCAATTTTCCAGTTGTACAATTGTGAACAATTGATTTAGTTTTTCTGGTATATCTTTAAAATCTGGCAAGTGTTTATTTACTGCATTGCTCTCTTGCTTAAGATTCTTAGCTATAAATCTTAGTTCATTCTGAAGTGTGCTACTTTACCCCCCACCCTCAAACCTTTCTGAATGTATTATTATAAAATAACTGCCTGTTGTTGCCTTCATGCTTACCCCAGAATCTCTGCTTTTCTCTTTTCCTAGTTGAAATCTACATTTACCTAAAAAAACGGAGTCTACAGGACTGCAATTGGTCACCATAACAAAATCAGTTTCTCTCAGCATTTAAGCAGAGTAGGTTGCACACAAAAAGCATTTGTTAAGCTTTCACTTACAGTGCTGTGTAATTAAGCAGGTCACCATTTTGGTCAGCCATAGAGCTCTTTTTTCTACTTGAGTGTTTGCCTCCTTCCCCTGTAACTTAAGTAAACTGACTCTTACATTAGGAGCTATGATACTTACTTTATAGCTTTAGGACACCTTAGAAAACCTTGTAAACTGCAATATCCCCGCCACGTTCGCCCTCGCTATGCAAAGTGCTGAGTGCAAATAACATTAAAGTGCTGAGTGCAGATTTTAGGCCTTTACATTCAACTTACTTCTGGTGTGGTGTCTTGAGTCAATCAGGGTATTCCCTGTAACCACTCCCACTGCCTTCTCTTTTCCCCCACCCCCCCTCTTTCCTCAAACAGGTTAAACTGCTACAATTCAGTACAGCCATCATTTTCAAATCTAGGTGCTTAGGATTTCCCTCTCTCTTCCCCCCTTGGCTGACCTGGTGTGACTTAGTGTAAGTTTCTTCATTGTATGGATCATTTACTGTTTTTTGTGTAACTGAATGACCTGCTGCTAAATTCTGATTCTGCACAGACTGCTCTATTTTTTTGCAGAGGCTCTATAAGTAGCTAATGACTTTACTGAATTTCTGTGGTAATATTTGTGTTTAAACTGAACCTGTACCTAGAGAAAGTGTATAATCAGAGCTCCTACTTGCTGCATGTGTTTTTAATGTTTAAAGTATATACACACATTGAAGAAGTGCTTTTATGACTTGAATAACTTGGGCTATCTATACCTGAAGTGCTTTTACTAGCAATTTTCCAGTTGTACAATTGTGAACAATTGATTTAGTTTTTCTGGTATATCTTTAAAATCTGGCAAGTGTTTATTTACTGCATTGATCTCTTGCTTAGCTTGCTTAGGTTTCTTAGCTATAAATCTTAGTTCATTCTGAAGTGTGCTACTTTACCCACCCTCAAACCTTCCTGAATGTATTATTATAAAATAACTGCCTGTTGTTGCCTTCATACTTACCCTGGAATCTCTGCTTTTCTCTTTTCCTAGTTGAACTCTACATTTACCTACAAAATGGAATATACAGGACTGCAATTGGTCACCATAACAAAATCAGTTTCTCTCAGCATTTAAGCAGAGTAGGTTGCACACAAAAAGCATTTGTTAAGCTTTCACTTACAGTGCTGTGTAATTAAGCAGGTCACCATTTTGGTCAGCCATAGGGCTCTTTTTTCTACTTGAGTGTTTGCCTCCTTCCCCTGTAACTTAAGTAAACTGACTCTTACATTAAGAGCTATAATACTTACCTTATAGCTTTAGGACACCTTAGAAAACCTTGTAAACTGCAATAGCCCCGCTACGTTCACCCTCGCTACACTCAGGCTCTCTTCACTCCCCTCCCTGTCCCCAATTCCCTTCCACCCCCAGTACCTCTAAATTTAAAGTACTATAGCCACTACCCCACTTTCTAGATCATATCTGCTTTCATCTGGGATAATTCCTCCCACCCCCATTCTTCTACCTACATTATAATAGCACCTATTAGCTTTCATCTGGCATTCTCCTATCGCCCTTCCAGTACCTTTACCTCACCACTCTATCTTCTGGTGTTGCATCACCAGGTAAAACAGTTCCTTAACTCACTAGCTGAATCACAAATAATGATATACTCCTCTTTACTACCCCTCTTGTTCGCACCATACCTCCTTACCTTGTATGAAAACCAGTTTCTCATGGGATTTCAGGTCCCGAAAGGCCATACTATCACCCCAGCTGTAAATCCTGCCACCTTCAACCATACTTACAGTACCAGGTCCTATCCAACATCTTGTTCAGTCTATCAATGTCTCAACCCCAGGCACATTAGCTCTGGATCCAAACACTACCACAAACTAATAAACAAATTCCTGAAGTTCATCACCAAGTATAGACTTAACCAAATACTTGGTGGTGATATTCACCCCAACCCTGGCCCACCCACTTCAGATACACATACCCCCTCTACTTGCAATCTAAGCTACAAACCTACAATTAATAGGCCAACTAACTCTCTCCTAGCCTGTCATCTCAATATTAGAAGCATTAATAACAAGGTACATGAATTGCATGCACTTCTGGATGTCCACTCCCCTGAGATTCTCTGTTTATCTGAAACCTGGTTAAAACCTAACACTACAGACAATGAAGTGTTACCACCTGGGTACAACATACACAGGTTGGATCGTGCTTCCAGGAAGGGGGGTGGGGTAGCTGTACTCTATAAATCTGAGTTGAATGTCACCATATATGTAATACAACCACCTCAGATTAATAACTTTGAGATTCTTGCCACCAAATTGCAACTTAATAAAAATAAATGCATTAATATCATCTGTATTTACATTCCCCCGGGTAACAATATATCTACACTTGAAGATATCCTGCACTGGCTATCATGTCACTACCCCCAAGAAACCCTACTACTTGGAGACTTTAACATAGACTGGGGCACCTGTTCCTCAGAATCCCCATCCACCCATATTAACCTGCATGCATTTACACAAATCATATCCACCCCTACCAGGATAGGTAAACCCAACCAAAAAGAAAGCATACTTGACTGGGTACTCATAAATAGTCACCCCCAACTGTGCACCTCTGGTACCCTCCCTGATGGCCTAAGCGATCACCTTCTCACATATGTAATTAAGCACAAAGCCATTAATTCCCAACAGCCCTTACTCAGAAAGGTTAGAAACAATAAAAACTTTGACCCTGCCAAATTCCAACAAGAACTAAACTCATGTAATTGGTCTATTCTAAAACACCTCCCCTTAGAAGAAGCAGTAGCATACTTTAACAACAAATTCCTTGAGATCCTTGATTTGCATGCACCTGTTCATTCAAAGAGAACCAAGGCAAAAACTGTGCCATGGCTTTCTAAAGAGTCTAAACTCAAAATTACCCTTAGAAACAAAGCATGGGCTTTATGGCGTTCTTCTAAAGACCCTCAAGATCACATTAAATACAGGCAATCCAAGAACAAAACTAAAAAATCCATTTTACAAGACAAAAAACAATACTACTGTAATTTACAGACAGTAAATCAAAATAACCCTCAGAAGTTTTGGGCAGGTTTAAATAATCTACTACATCCTGGACAAACTTCAACCCCAATCCCTGCTGCTACTATTGATAAAACCCCTGAAGATGTTTCTGATAGTTTTAACCAATTCTTTACTGAGACAATTCAAGACCTAGCTAGCCAACTACCTCCTAGCTCCCTTGGTCCTGAAAGTATCACCCCTAGAAACCTACTTGCATTCAGCTTCCAACCAGTCGCCACTTTACTTATCCGTACCTTGATCAAAAAATTAAAACCCACTACACTTTCTGCTGATCAACTCCCTGCCGAGTACCTACAAAAATCAGCTGATGCTATTGCTTACCCCGTCTCAATGCTAATCAATCGAACCATAGTAGAAGCTAAAATTCCCACCATCTGGAAAATATCCTATGTAATCCCACTTCACAAAGGAGGCAGCTCTACTGAATTCTCCAATTATAGGCCAATAGCTATACTCTCTCCACTTGCAAAAATTATGGAAAAATTTATTCTTAGACAGCTCATGCACCACCTAATCCAGAATTACCTTATGGCAGACACTCAGCATGGCTTCCATCCTCATCACAGCACGACTTCAGCCCTCCTAGCCTTTACCAACACCATAAACCATAATCGCAACAATAATTATATATCCTCAGCCTTCTTCTTGGATCTTTTCAAGGCATTCGATATGGTTGATCGCCAACTTTTAATCCACACCCTGCAAACATTATGTCTAGATACTAGAGCCCTTCAATGGTTTCAATCCTTCCTGAATGGTTGACAGCAGGCTGTCCTCTGGCAGAACAAACTCTCTAACCTTCTAACTAACACCCTTGGAGTACCAGAAGGCTCTATACTAGGGCCCTTGCTGTTCTCCATCTTCATTAACGACCTTTATACTGTCATCCCAAAAGTCAGCTGTATCCAATATGCTGATGACTCTACTCTGATTTGCTTGGCCACATCTCCAATAGAGTTATGGTCAGCTACCCAGACCACCTTTAATACAATAGAAAACTGGCTTTCTGAATGTCGTCTGATCCTAAATCCCCAAAAAACTAAAATGCTGTTATTTTCACCAACACGTAGGTCTACCGCTTTCACCTTTACCATAAATTCAAATGATGGCACAATAATCTCCCCTGACCCCTCTACAAAACTATTAGTTGTCATCATAGATACTAATCTAAAATTCGACCTACATGTTAACCAAACTATCAAAACCATCAATTAAAAACTAGGCTCACTTTACAGAATAAAAGCCTTCTTAACCCCTCCAGCTAAAATTGCCATAGCTCGCTCTCACCTTCTTTCAACCCTTCTGTATGCATCCCCTCTACTCTCGAATTTAAACAAGACTGTCCTTAACAAACTTTCAATTTGCTACAAACACATTGCCAGGTTTGACACTGGGCTGCCTTTTAGGACACATCATTGCATCAATCTAAATCAGCTTGGGTGGCTTGAACTACCCAGCCTAATCCAGTATAACCAACTGATTATGGCCTATAAAATCCTCTATAATCCGGACAATACTCCTGCACTTAAAAATATTATCACCCCCTATAACAATCCTAGACCGCTTCGATCCTCTAACAAACTACTAATTCAGACTAGCAAAATAAATAACACAGCCAGTGACTCTCTCTTTGCAAACTCTGTAAGTAGACCCTGGAGCTCTCTTCCAGCTGATATTACCTTGCTTTCTACCTTAGGTCAATTTAAAACTAGACTCAAACAACATTTGGCACTTAACTGGCTATGTCAATGTATCAAGCCTGGCTAACTCTCTCTAGAATGTGTAAAAATCTGTTAACCAGCTTACTGTGTAATTTAATTTAATCCTGACTTATGCTCGGGATTAACTCTAACCTGTGGATCTTGTTTAACTTGCTTACTTATGTAATCACTGTAAATAGTCTGTTTGTAATACGTAATGCTGGTATTATGTAATGCTGTATCTGCTTACCCTTGGAGCTTTTCTCCCCGGGCCTCCACTGAAAATGGACATGCATCCAGTCGGACTATCCCGGTCAACAAATGTAAAATAAAAATAAAATAAAATTGTTGTTCTTATTATACATGATGTCATTCAAATGTTCTAATACTCTTTCTTTAAAACTACAATTGTTTTTTCCAGTATAAAATGCACTGCACCTAACTGCATAAAACTCAAGGTCTATCTTAGACCCTGTAGCAGTGCATACAAAAGATGTGCAGCTCCAAATATACTTACATGCTTTACATGACCTGCAGCAGAAAGTGCCCTTCCTATCAGATACTGGCCTTGCAAGATATTGTTCATTTCTATAAGAAAGCACTCTATAAGAAAGATGTCACATGTGATGTTAATATCACTGGGATACGTAAGGACCAGCCTATTCTCAATATCGGATCTAGCTGCACTGTGACTGCCAGTAACTCTCTCAGAGAAAAAAGGTCTCTCTTGTGTACTCCTAAGTCTACGCACTTCCTCAACAGTCTATTCAATGTCATTACTACCATACCCCCTTTCTAAGAACTCTTGTTTCATTGTTTGAAAAATTTTTCCATTTCACTATTGTCACTGTGTAGCCTCATTACTCTAAGTAACTGACCTTTCATAATATTCTTAGTTACATGCCCTGGAAGCATACTGCCTTTATGTAATAATGCATTTTTTTCTACAAGGCTGCTCATATAACCTATATAAGCTAGTATCAAAACATCCAAACATGTCTTTGCCAATAGTAACATCTAAAAATTCAATGGTGGAATCTGAACTATGTGTACTAAATTTCAAAACATCCATAGTGCTATGAAGGAACTCCACAAATTCTTCAAACAATTCCAGTGTCCCTGTCCAAGGGAGTTTTTATGGACTAACAGTTGAGGTGGTCAGATCATTTCATTAGTGCTGTCAATTTCTATATTTTCTGACCTTTGCCTGGTTGTGTGGATAGTCTTTGGTTTAGAAGACTTACATATTGCTTGGATGAATGAATTCAGGATGATGGTACTACCCATAATCCCCCACCTATTCCATATTATACAGACCCTAGCAACAAAAGGCTCCAACAAATGCAAAGAGATATAAAGGACTGAGTAATTAAAGGCAAGGGTAAAAGACCGAGCAGGAAAAAAAATGAGAATGAATAGGAAAATGGAGGCCTGGGGGATCACACATATCCCAATATATGCATTGACATGCAACATCATTCACTAGTTAGAAACAGAAGAGAACGGGGATAAACTAAAGAGAATAAGGGAAAAGGAGACATGGAAAACATTACTAAAGGGCATGACTGAGATGGCACTGAAAGAATTAGAATTCATGAAGTAAGGTAAAGAGAATCCCAGAAACTATTAAGAACAGAATTGGGGGGGGGGGGGTAGGAAGAAAAATAAAGAAAAGTGGAAGAGAAGTGGGATAGCTCAAAAGCAAGATTTAGTATGCAGAAAAAAGGATGGAGTGTTAAAATGTTCCTTGGTGGAGGTCACAAGTTCTCAGACTTGCTAAATATATGTATCTATTAATTATAATTTAGGACATAGCAAACATACATTAAAAGAGAGGAAAAGAAATTGTATTAATTTTTTTCCATTAACATACATTATATATCACATATCTTTTCTTTCCATGCTATATATACATCATGTATCTTTTCTTTCCATGTAACTATCATCAGTCCAGCGTTACATAAATTGCTGAATTACTGCCTTCCCTTAAACCTCACTCCACCTTCTCCTCCTCCAGGCATTATACTGCATATGTTGTTCCCACAGTTTTCATTTATTTCTACGTAATTTGCTCTTTCCCTTTTCTAAAGAACCCACTTCCAGTTCTTTTATCTATTATTATATCCAACACTTCAAATACAGTTGGCTTAGATGTTGATTTCCATTTTCAAGTATTTTCTTTTTTGGCAGTTAACAGAATTAAATGTTGGCCTTTCTATGTCAAGGCAGTTCATATCCTCTGTCCCAACTCAAAAGAATAATTTCCTTAGTTACAGTCATTTGCTCATCCAATATTTTTGACAGAGTACTCTGCAGAGAATTTTTAAAATCTGGCAACTCATTACACTCCTAAAACATATGCTCTCAGTTACAACTTTCTTCCCCATTATAATGCCAACAATTTCTATCCACTTAAGAAAAAAATTCTTTGAAGTCTGCTTGGGGTATAAAATACCTATGCAAACACTTTCAAGCAAAGTTCCTGAACCTTCTGGACTTTGTTGCATACTTAGGTTCATAGGTTCATAGGTAGGTACTAGGCTATCGGCCCAAGGGCCTAAGTAAGCCTAGCCAGCAAGGTTCCATAGCTTACACCACCCAAGAAAGTTATTTTCCTGTGCCACTGTCCAGCAGAGACACAGAAGTGATCCCTGGGGTGTATTTCCTATTTTCCATCCATTCATCAAGATTTTTTTTGAAGGGTGCTAATGAAGAACATAGATGGATAGCTTGTTCCAGAGTATAGGAAATCTCTGGGACAGGAATCTATCCCACCAGCGTGTCCTGTTTATTGTAGTGACAAGGTTTAGGTCCCTAGAGCGTGTAGCTCAGAAGGATTGGGATTTCTTTAGGTGTAGCATGTCCAACAGCTCTGGGTTTGACATAGCTTTATATGTTAGGCAGAGATCACCTCTGAGTAGGCGATATGCTATGGACTAAAGCTCGAGTTTTTGAGGCGGTCAGTGTAGGGCATTTGTTTGAGGCCAGTAATCCTCTTTGTGAGGTACTTCTGTGGCCTTTCCAGCTGCTGCAGATGTCTTGTGAGGTACATTCCAAAAGGGGAGTTGTACTCTATAATGGGTCTAATGACTGATGAGTAGAGGGGAACAATGACCTTTTTTTTTCTGGATGAGAACCCTTTTATGATGAGGTGTGCCACGTAGAAGGACTTCCTGACTACTGTGGCAATGTGACTATCAAAGGAGAGACTACTGTCCACCTGGGTCCCAAGGTCTCTTATCACGCATCCAGTGTTAAGTAGATTGCTGCCTATGCGGTAGTTCATGGGTACAGAGTTTTTACCAAAGGGGATGACACTGCACTATTTGGCATTGAGCTTCAGGCCATGGCTCTGACACCAGGCATCTGTCTCAGTGAGGCCCTTCTGTAGGATGTCCACATCATTTGGGGACTTGACTATGGCTCCTAGTTTGCAGTCATCTGCCAACTTCGTTAGCCAGAGGCCTTCTGTGTTAGCCTGTACTTCAGAGACGTAGATACCATAGGTTCATAGGTTCATAGGTTAGTACTAGGCTATCAGCCCTAGGGCCTATACAAGCCTAGCCATAACAATTCCCTGAATATTTCTTCCCACATTATTTACTTTCCTGGACCCCTGTCTAGCAGGGCGACTGACGTGATCCCTGGGGTGAATTTCCTTTCTCCCATCCAATCATCAAGGTTCCTCTTGAAGAGGTCCAAAGAGGCACTCTGCTTGACATGTATGGGCAATCTATTCCAGAGTCTGGGGAGTCTCTGGGTCAGGAACCTATCCCTCCAACATGTTTTGTTTATTGTGATGACAAGGTTTAGATCCCTGGAGCGTGTAGCTCTGAGGGATTGGGATTTCTTTAAGTGTAGCATGTCCAACAGCTCTGGGTTTGACATGGCCTTGTATGTTAAGCAGAGATCGCCTCTGAGTAGACGATATGTGACAGGGTATAGCTGGAGTTTTTTAAGGCGGTCAGCATAGGGCATCTGCTTTAGGCCTGTGATTCTTTTAGTGAGGTATTTCTGAGGCCTTTCCAGTTGTTGCAGATGTCTTGAGAGGTACATACCAAATGGGGCATTGTATTCTATAATGGGTCTAATGAGGGATGAGTACAGTGGGACAATGACCTCCTTTTTTCTGGATGAAAAGCCCTTCGTGATGAGGTGTGCCACATAGAAGGATTTCCTGACTGTTGTGGCGATGTGGTTATCGAAACAGGAGAGGTCCCAGGACGGAACCCTGTGGTACTCCATTTGTCACTGCTTTGGGAGCCATGCATATTCCTCTCATTGTACAGCTGTAAATTTATTTTCCAGTCTTTCTTCCCAGTCTTTTCTAACTTTCTCTGATTGATTCTTATAGTTATTGTATATACCATACTAATTATTGTTTTTTTAACAGCATCTTCTGTTCAAGATTCAACTAAAACCTCTACCAGAGCAGGTCTTTCATTTAAGATTCCCCTATCCCTTTCTCTTTGCCTACACTCTATCAATCCCTGTTTGGGAAGGCATTCTCTGGCCTGCAGTCCAAATGTATTCTCGGCCGCATCCCACTCTATTACCTTTATCTCTCCAGTTATTTGCTCCCAGGACCTTGGTTCCTAAAATTCCAGCTTCCTCTTGCCTATTTCCTGTGCCCCTATTTGCAGTCATCCCTAATGGCAAAATCTCCTTTCTCATGTTGGCTTAGTTCTTAGACTATTTTCTGCTACTTTATGAATATAATATTCTATATGGTTACTGTTTTCATTAAGGATCTGCATCTAAAATACCAGTCGCTCTATATTTCTTGAAGTTCCCCATGCTTCATCATCATCCATTTCCATTCCGAATTATAACCTTCTGTTTGTGTTTTGTATATGGGCCTTAACTATGTAGCTTTAAAAATATCCCTTCAAATCAGGTATGAACCTGTTTCATGTGTAGGTGTTTAATTTATGGCTATAGCCTTTATTTTATCTTCATTAATTTTATATCCCAAAAAATACTCAAAACTTTCTCAAAATGTTCCACAACACTGATATGTCTTTTTCTGGATTTATCGGGTACAAAATAATATCATCTGCAAATAAAGCCAAACTTTCTTATTTACCATACTAATTATATCCTTGTATTTCTGAGTCCCTTATTTTCTTTGCCAATAGTTTTAAATAGAATTCAAATAACAAAGGGGAAAGAAGGCACCCTGCCTGTTTCCTCTGTTCAAACAAAACTTATCACAGATGAACCCTCCCACTTTAATTTTTGCCTCTGATCCTTTGTATATCCTAATTAACCTTATTATTGTATCAGAGAATAGAAATGCATCCAATGCCCTATTCATAAAATCCAAGCTTCAAATACTTTCTCTGCATCAAGACCCACTAACAAAAGTGGCATTTTATTTTGTTCTGCTTCCCTCTGGATCATCATTGTTCTATTAATGTTGTCAAATGTTTGCCTTCCCTCCACAAAGCCACAGTGATCTATAGCTATCAATTTTGGACACACATTTGCCATTCTTTTAGCTAATATAGACATAAACACTTTATATATCTACATAAAGCTGGGTCTGATGAGTCTTCACTTCCTTTTAGCTAATACAACCACAACAATTTGCTTCCAGGATGTTGGTGCTTCCCCTCCTTTTAAAATACTGTTAAATAAAATCTTCCAGATCATTTAACACTTTCTTCCCTCCTAACTTCCAAACTTTCACAGGAATGCCATCTGTTTCTGGAGACTTTCCTGAAGATTGATTTTTCATCACCATTATTTATGTCATCTCAACCCACTCATTAGACATAATTTCTGAAGATATTTCTAACTTCCCTAATAACTCTCATGGCCAGGTTTGAAGCATACACTTGATGTGCCCTTTTAATTAAGAAATCCTGCTGTGAATTACCAGTCTAGTTGCTTGTGTGTGCTTTCATAAAATTAATACAGTCCATTCCTTCCAGTTTCTCTGCTACAGCAGGAACATCTCAGATTTTATCTGTGTACTCTGTCTTCTAACTCTCCCATTTCTTGACACAGCTTTTCTTGAGAAATCTCATTCTCAGACAGCCTTTTCTTCATTTCAACCTCTGATTTTTGCAGTTTAATCAACTCACCTGAATAGGTAGTTAATAGTTCTTCTATTTTTTCCAGTCTTGTGTTATTTGAGTTTATATACTCTTTCAATGTTTCATTTATTTTAATCACCTCTGAGCAGGGTTGCCAGATTTCCAGCCCCCCAGGTAGGGACAAAAAAAAAAAAGGTCTCTCATGGCAAGTGAAGACCAAAAAAAAAAAAGGTTTTTAATGCGGAACACAGTTCCACATTAAAGAACAGTAGCTCTGCACTAAGTACGGAGCTTCTCGTGTTTAATGCATTGCAGTTCCACACTCAACACAAGTAGCTCCGTATTTAGCGATTTTTGATTGGCCCGTATACCGGCATATGGGCCAATCAAAAATCGCTAAACACGGAACTTCTCGTGTTTAATGCGGAACACAAGAAGCTCCGTGTTTAGCAATTTTTGATTGGCCCGTATGCCAGGTATACGGGCCAATCAAAAAAAAAAAAAAAACAAAGTGGAGGCTGGCCGGGATTTAAACCGGCCGGGAAGGACTCGGGATCAGGCTGCTGATCTCGGGACAGTCCTGCCCAAATAGGGACGTCTGGCAACCCTGCCTCTGAGTATATTTGATTTATTTTTTCCTCTAAATTACTGGAAGCCATGTGTTGTAACAAAGTTTAAACTTGAACGACATCTGCAGGATTCTTCACAGCCAGTGTTTTTTCTTTACCTTTCCTGGGTGTTTTTCTTTCAGATTCTATAAATTTCTTCTTTGCTTGCATCTCAGTAACTGAATTTTACTCAAGCTGACAATACAGCTGTTGTTTCTCAGTTTCTTTTTTCAAACTGGGACACAGTGTGCAGCCATCTTGGAAGTCCTCCCTTGCTAAATATTGAGGGTAGAGGCTCACTAGGAAAAGGTACTGCTTCTCTCATTAGAGTACAGAAACTGTGATTTTAGCAAGTTCAACTAGCAGCTTACTACCTTAGGTTTCAAACAGCAATAAACAAAACTGATGGATTCACAGTGATGTTCTCAAAGACTAGGACACTACCACAACATTACATTACACTACACAGAGCAGACATATTACCTACTGATTACAGAACCTTTAGATGGACATGCTTTCTCAGTCACAATAAAACTCACACTAGATTAGCTGCTGGAAAAGAAAGCATGTCCTCATAATCTCCATACTTCACATAGCAACCTGGTTTAGCAAATGATTTAGCCACTGCCCTCTCTCGAAAACTGCTGCAGAACTTTATCAGTGTGGTCTCTCAAGATGGGAAATATGCTTCAAGTTTTTAGATTTGCTGCAACTTACAGCCAAGTTAGATGAAGCCTGACATCCTATTTTCCTGCCTAATAGTTTTGCTGTTGTTTTGTTATTACAAAATTATAAATATAACAAGTGAAACACACTGATTATGCTCTAAAATCAAAAGAAAAAGAATCTTGTTGTACCAATGTTCATATGTAATAATCTAGCAATAACAGAGTATTATGATCGGGTCTCTGATCATAACCATCTTGTAGTTCATGGAGTGCCATTATTATGCCCAAATATCAGTTAAATGATATCCTAGTTTTGTGCTACTATAGCACAAACCAGCCCTTAGCAATGACTAGAAGGCTGCTTTACAATTGTTAAATACACCCTACAGTGATAACATCATGTCTGGTGCTACAGTAGCACTGAACCAGAGTGTTATTTAACTGACATTTGAGAGTAAAAAACTGCAGCAGAACATGAAACGGGTTACTTTTAACTCTGCTTCTGTCTGCTGCATACATTACACTCAAAACATATTTGGGAACCAGATGCTGCATCCCTTACACAGGTAATATGTAAAGACAGAACGTGTTCCCAACTACATTACTGGCTTTCAAAGCCCGGCACAACGCTCCTCATTATTTTTTACTTAATTTTTCTGTCACTAGTAGTACATGAAGCAGACAAATCCCCATGCACTACAAAGAATTATGATTACATCTCCAATTGTACTTAAAATTATGTGTTCTTGACATGGATACCAAGATTAATCTCTCAAGCTTTGTTCTCGAGGTGAACTTCTTGGCATATGCGTCAAACACATAACATGCAAGTTACAATTGATGACCCAATCATAATCCTATATATTATGTGTTCAAGACCCGGATGCCAAGAAATTCACTTTGGGAGTGAAGCTTGAGAGGTGAATCTTGGCACTCATATTTTGAACACATTATAAAAGGTTATGATCGGACACCCAGTCATAATTCTTTGAAGTATATGGAGCTTTATCTGCTCCAAGTACTGCTAGTTATAAAAGAAAAAAAAGTGCTAAGAGTTTTGCCAGCTTTAAAAGCTGTAAAGTACTTAGTGAGTGTTGTCAGAAAGCCACTTCAACATGTTTTAGAGAGCATTGTCAGAAAGATGGCATAACATGCTGTCTTATGCTAAGGAAAGTCAGGCACAGATCACTGGTACAGACAACAGGCAAAGAAATGTATTTTTAATTCTGCCTCCATTGTTTGCTGGACAGTACTTAACAGATTTAACTGCCTAGTGTGATACCTGATCTTAATAACTGTTGCAGGGGTGCTTTAACAATTGTTAAGATTGGGTTTCTGGCTATAGAAGCACTTAACTGTTTTGTTTTTTTCATGATTTCAGACCATAATCACCACACTCTATGCACTACAAGCTTATTATAGAGATGTTTTACATATGAACACTACTTTCATAAACATGCAAATCTCACTCTGCTACACAGATCTGGGAGTCCATGGGGAACTGTATAAGAAGGCACATAATGGCTCTAAAAGCTGAAACTATCCCTATGCTGTACACAAACTGTAAACATGCTTTTTCATTGTCCCTGAATTTAAGGCATAGCTCTGATTTTGCCTAATAATTTTCCTCTGTCCTTCATGAAGTGAATTACTTGACATTCATTTTCAAACACATAATCTGGTTATGACTGGAGACCCAGTCATAATCCTCTATATTACCTCTATGTATGTGATTCTATTAGTCTGATGCCTAAAATCTGAACAACTAAAGCTATGCTTTGTTATCAGGTACAACTATTGGAACTTTGTCTTGCAGTAACAAACACTTATACTGATTTCTGTTATTATATAAATGCAATTATTAGATAATACTACAGTGTCATTTACATGTTATTACAGAAGTACTTTTTGTTGCTATATAGCAAAAATATGGAATAGGATCATTGTATTGATAGGAATGAAACAGTACTGCATACATTTTTTCTTCTGAAATTATATGTAAGTTAAACCTAGTGCTGTTTTCTATGTATTACATTCATATTTCTCTTTTTTACACTGCATGCAGGTCACAAATGAAAAAAAGCACCATTGCCCAACCAGTTCACTTACCCTTAAAGTAAAATAAATACAAATAAAGTACGGCCAACATTTTGCTAAAGTTTATCACCCTTTTGTAGCTCAAGCTACTTTTTTTCTGTGTGATACCCAATTTCCCTCTGAAGACCAACTCTCTGAAATAGTATCTGTTAATTCAGAAGAGAAAACACATACACACATGCACACACACGCTTGCACACACATGCGCGCTGCGCACAGACAGACAGACAGACACACACAGACGCACACACATGCACACACACGCACACACATGCACACAGACACACACACACGCACACACAGACACAGACACACACACACATGCTGCTTTCTTTTACATGTTTTGTGCCTGAATATTCAGTTTTTGTTTATCTGCTTTTTCACTAAGTTTCTTATTAACTACACAACAATGACTTGTAGAAAGCCATTTATTCCTATAATTAGGATATTATTATTGGGAAACTGAAATTTTAGACATTTTGTTTAGCACACTCAACAAGCAGCTACTGAACTCTTAATGGTGAATTTATGTGCTTACTGGAACCAGTATTGGAAGTAGCTTAATAAAGTTATCCTCTCCTCATTGTATTTAAAAACAAGAACGAATGGTTAAAATGTAGCATCAAAAGGGTTATGCTTTATTGATCTCTAACATCATTTAACAAGAAAAAAATGTTGTGTTATGTTACTGTAATACTGATGGAAGCAAATAATAAAAAATCAATACAGATAAATTATAAAATGGAAAAAATAACAGCTACAGCAAATGATCTGAGGCATAAACTCTGCCAGGCAATCAAGTTAAAACTGTTGTGTTCACTGCTGTTTGTAATCTAAGAAAAATGCACAAAGAGAGTATTGCAGTGATATATGTAAATTACAACAGCCAGATAAACTGACATGGCAAATGTACAGAGATGGCTCATGGGTAATAATTAATGTCATGTCTGAGTAATGTTTTCTAGATATTTTCTGCTTCTCTAAACAGAGGCAAGTTCAGAAATATGTGGTGTATATACAATTGTAAAAGTCTGTGGTCTTTCCATCAGTTCAGTAGCAGTTGACTCTATTTATGAGTTTAAGTGAAAGCAAGAAAGATTTTAGTGGAAATTATTTTTCAAGGGGTAACATTTTTACATCGTTCATTTGAATGAGTCAAGACAGATCTAAAACTATACTTAAATTCCAAGTCAACAAGAGTGGATAACTTTTTTTCACTTTTACACATAAAGATTTTAGGCTGGTTATCAACGCTAGTGTGCTCCAAGTTCTTGCAGCTCTCTTCATTTTATATCAGACATGACTCTTTGTTCTACAGCTCTTATTTTTCTGTGAAAACTCTGAGCTAGTATTTCAGCAGTCATGATTAACGACTAGACACGTATGACAACAGCACCCTACGTCTGATCATCAACCTGGAATGTGTATGTTTACTTCGTGTTAACTTAAAGAGGAATGGGGGGGGGGGCACTCATGGCTTAGACCAGGTGAGAGGGCAGCCATTTTTTTCACATGCAAATCCATCTCATATTATCTACATCCTTGATGATTTACATACATCACTGACTGAGATAAAGGTAAGTGTGGATACAGAATTGTTATGCTGTAGAATTCTGAGGGGCACATTCTCAAAGATGACCTGGCCATACCTGATGCAGCCAAAGGCATTGTTTGCCAAAATGAAAATCACCTTTCATATAATACAATAACATACTTTTCTGTCATTCAGGAGGATGTATCACCAGTAAACCCTAAGTAACCAACTCTGAGAGCCCCCCAACAAGTTGTAGATGAGACAAAACTATAAGATACATTACTTATTGACCAAACAGTCATGGTTCATTGAAAACTGGTTATTTTCAGTAACACTGGTTTGAGGTCCTGCTCTTTGAAAATTTGATATGATGCACACAGACTGCAGGGGGGTAAGGGAAGATAGCAGAGTAAGAACAGCTCAGTGTATAAGAAAGTCAATGGAATATGAATGCAAACTGTGATAAGACAGGCTGTGGGACACTATAGAGATGAGAAATGGTATCATAAAAAGAACAATTACGAAAACATGAAAAAAAAATAAGTTAACCACTCTACCCTTGAGCCAGAAAGCTCTTTCAGATTTCAGAATATTGTAGTTGAAAAACTCTCACATTTGTTCTTGACTGTAATCATTTTGTAATGTTTGGCAAACGTATGCCCAGAACAACACAATTTTTCTTATGTTGAGGCACTCCTTAAAATGCAGCAGAAAAGGCAGTAGCTCTTTTGGAGTGATCTTTGATTACTTTTATTGTTTTAGCATTTGTTTTGGGACAAGACAATACAGTATGCTGGCTACTTAGATAGAGTTCTGGGACAGGAAGTCACTGGTTCATTTTTATGAAAAAGTAAATAGTCAGGTTTCTGATGTCTTTTGCTCTGCTGATACACTATTTTACATGTTTATCTACATCCAAAATATGTAGCAATTTCCCCCACTGTTTTAATTTTTAGATAAAAGGTCAGAAGAATGACTGAGTGATTCAAAGTGAAACCTAAAATAATGTTTGGCATAAATAAATGTTAAAAGAGAAACTAAAGGGAAACTAATCAACTGAAAAAAATATATAAAATTGGGCGGGGTTGAAAAATAGGACCTATGACTCTTTTTTTTTTTTTTTTGCAGAAGTTATGGCAACTAAGAAAAACAATTTTCCAAGAAAGGAATTACAAGCAGATCCATAATGTTTGCTGGTTTAAAAGAATTCTCAGACAATAAAGGGAGTTCTAATGATAGAAAGGTAGGTGACAATTCAACAAATGTCAAGTATGCTTGAATGCTCTCCATGCTCTCCTTTGGCACTGTCATTTAAGTATGCCTACCCTTGATCTATAGCATACATCTTAAGACCAGCGACTAAATGGACCCAATATGTTCAACTTTAAAAAGTGTGCACGTGTGTGTGTGTGTGTGTGTGTGTGTGTGTGTGGGGGGGGGGTGCAGGTCAGAGATATGATAGACACTTTAAAGTACACACAGGAACTAAATAAAGTCTAAGAGGTAGTAGTTTTCCCTCCTTACAGTTGATCAACAACTGCCACTACCTCCTCTCCCCTCTCCTCTCCTCTCCTTTCCACATTCACCTGGTCTCCAATGTCCAGCTTTAGTCTCCCTCGGCTAACCTGACCCAGATCTGGGGATGGTGAGGAGATGAAGCATGTTCATGTAGTGTCATACTGCTGCTAGGGAGTGTGCCTTAACCTCCATCACCAGTATACTGCTTGCAGCATGGAGGAAGTCAGGCTCTTAATGCTGTTACTATGGCAACAAAACTAGGAGGCTCCTCCCACCCAAGATAAAAGAGCTGATATCAGCCAGTCACTCTCATCGTTCCCTGCCCAGTCCTTCTAGTGCCTGTACTGTGTCATCTGGGGTGCAGCATGGTCTTTAATCCCTCTGAGCCATGGGGCCAGGGGAAGAAGGTAGCTTCTTTAGGAAAGAATATAGTGTGAGAATAACAGGGCAATTCAGAGGGAGACACATGATAGCTCAAGGCAATATGAGGAAGTCTGTTTATAGAATGCAGTGGATATAGATTCATAGATTCATAGATTAGTACTAAGCTAACTGCCCTTGTGAGCCTTTTTAAGCCTAGCCAATTATCCCATGTGAGACTCAAACCCTGCATCTTGTGTTTGTAAGGCAAACACCTTAACCATTAGGCCACCCTCCCAACCCTGACAGGGTATATATAGAGTTCAAATTTTTGAGAAGGCCATAGCAATTCAGGAATGCAAGGCCATTCCTAAGGAAATACTTGAATGGGTTGTCCCATGCACGAATGGTAAACATGCAGAGCTGGATCATGGATAATAATTATACTGGCAGTTAAATGAGATATAGGAGATATGCAAGTTGTCAATAAACAGACTGATGCAGGTTTCTTGATTAAATTAGATACCTTCCTCTTGCAGCCTCAGAAACCACAATCACTCTGCCCCCACATTGCAACTCCCCAAAAGTAAGCTACATTGTACAGATCTCTGCTCCTCTGTACTAGGTCATAAATTCTGTGAAATAAAATGGCACGTCATATTACCTAAAATTTAGGACTCAACTAAAGTCTCACCTCATCTCATCAGCTAAATGTCATTGCCGCTTTCCTAACTATATCACCTAACCTGAGATGCATTATTCTCTTTCTTCTACTAATAACATTGTTACTGTCCCTCATATGTCATATTCTACTGCACCAATCCACACTTCTTACTCACATAATGTTTTGTGTAACATAACCTCTCCTTCCAACTACTCACAAACTCTAATGTCCTTCATTCCACTCAACTAGCCTATCATTCCCACATAGATAGCACACAACTGTAATTATTACAAGGACCTCATTTTTGTGTTGAAATTTTTCTTGATTTATTGTAAATAATATATATTACAATTGTAGATCATCTTTTTTGTACCGGTTAATGGTATTTTACAAATGTGTGTTTTTAATATATTGCTGCTGTTATCACTTACTAAATGCAGTTTTGACATTCTTTGTATTCCTAGACTGAGACTGAAATGGGTCACCTGTGAGCAGTGCTCTATGCCAGTAAACAAATTTTAAATAAATATATAAATGCATACATGTTATTACATATACAGTGATATTTTGTACTTCCTCACTGTGAGAGCAGTAATATATGCATTCCTAATGGAAAATAATAATAAGTATAATGTCAAAGTCTTTGTTATATATTCATCAAGTCCTGCTGTGTTCAAGACCTATGTATAAAAGACCATATGGCAGTCACCTTGAAGAGTTCTTAGTAAAAATTTCAATAAACTATACTTTGAACCAGGTTTCTTTTAAACGTCAATGACTATAATACTGTATTTCAGACTAAAAATATCAATACTTAAAAAGAAAATATTTTGCTAAACTTATCTAGGCTGTTATTTGCATAATATGGAATGTTAATGAACCAATCAATTAATCAATTATGATAAGACACGTCTGCAGAACATAGTATATACAGCACTTACAACTTACATCAACAGAACATTCGGCATTAGTTTGTACAGACGCTTACTCTATTATCAGCACATAGGCAGCACACAAGTCATATGCATCTTTTATCCAAAGAGTTAAATCCACTTGAGACCTATAATCAAGAGATTACTACAGTAAAGGTCTGAGAATTTTGTGACATTTGTTTGATTTGACTGTATGAGGTGGGAAATTAGTAATGAAGTTGGTAACCAGGCAATGCTTTTATATTGACAGGTATGATTTAATTTGGATTGTAAATTACAGATGGGATAAGATTTAGATTGGTAATGGGGCTATTAGAAGTACAGGACCACTTGCTTGAGAGGTATGTCTTCAAAGAGATTTTGAATTGCAGATAAGATGAGATACTACTGATATCTGCTTGGATTGAGGTCCATAGTTTAATAGTTAAGGTGTTTACCTTACAGACACAAGGTGCAGGGTCTGATTCTCACCTTGTGAGATTCTTCTTTATGATTTTTAGATTCTTCAGTGAGTACTATATATTAATTTAGTGAGTATGAAATGCAGGTCTAATATGCCTTTCCCATGTATACAACTAATGGGACTAAAAACATTATCACTGCTTGTAATTTGCTATCCATATCCATAAAACAGAGCTTTCAATATCCCAGTTTTTATATTATCTTTTGTCATACCTCTCAAGCACTTAGAACAAAAAATATGGACAAAGCCTAATAGAATGGGGGGGGGGGGGAGGCCAGAAAATAGGGACAAATTTTAAATATTGCTCTTATAAACTTAGAAAGTTGCTTGAATAACAGGGTTTGTCTTAGCATGCATTTTTCTGAAGGATATTAAGTCGGAAACTCAAATGTAAATCATTATTTAGTGACTTTCTTCCTCAGATCATCCCAGCGATTTGCCAGAAAATCACAAATTTTACTAGGAACAGAGTAAAAATATGAGACAAAAATATGGACACTCTGCAAATATCTGGACAGTTTAGAGGTATGTCTTTTGTTTATTCTCTTCCCATATATCCTCACCTGCTATAACAGAATCCTTTTTAACTCATACTCCTAAGTACTTCATTTTATCACATCCCCATAAATATGGGTACTGATGAACTAATTTGTGTATCGGTACATAGTTTACAGCTATTGGCTTTGTTTTATCTTCATTAATTTTGTGTTATACTGTTAAACAAAACCTTCCAGATCTTCATCACACTCCTCTCTGACCCTCCTCTCCCCTAGCTTTCAAACCCCCACAGGAACACCATCCACTCCCAGAGATCTTCCTGCAGACTGGCAACATATCACTATTTTTATATCATCTTCTCTTCCAACTGTCAACAATTAAGCCTTGTCCACCTCTAACCTTGGCGTATTTAACTCTTCCATAAATATTTCCATTTGTACTCCCTCTTCACCTCCACATATCTCTGCCTTACACAGACTTTCATAAAATTTCTGAAATATTTCTAATACAAGATCTCCTGCAATATTCCTGGTCATAGGCTCCCTAAGCGTGGCAACAACCCCATCTACCTTCTGCTGCTTGAGCCGCTGTGCCAAAAGCGCCTATGCTCTGCTGTCACCATAACAAAAAACAGCTGCCCAACAGCAATCTCTCTAAACACACACACACCATCCAGGCAGTGACCTATTTTCTCTTCAGCACCCTAGAGTTGTGCCTGTCCTTGCTCTATGAGATTCCTTCCATTTCACAACACTCTACCCTTTATCAGTTCCTCTAAATAATTCCTGTTACTTCTTAATCATATCTCTTTTTCTTTTATTTCTACCCTATTTTTAAACATCACTTTCATTTTATTCCTCTCCCTAGCTATACTTTCTGAAGAAATTTCTGTCTTCCTTAACATTCACCAAATTCCTCTCCATTTTACACATACGTGGGGAAGTGCCAGTGTGTCACTTCCATTTCATTATCCTGCATTTTTATTTTAGTTATTATTGACGCATGATCTGAAACAGTCATTGGATGTATATCAAAACTTTTAATGAAATGCACACATTCCTGTGAAATTTAGTTTATGTCTAACCTATACCCTGGGGAACAACAAGTAAACTCTCACTGAGCTCCTACTAATGAATTCACTCACTTCATACCAAATAGTTTCATACATTTCTTGCTTCAAAAATCTACCCTCTTGTATTATAGTTTCCCTTCTAGGTCCCCTAGATACATCCTCACTGTTGTAAATCAAATTCCAGTCCTCACCTACAAGTAATATTCCCTTATTTCTCCCAGAATTTTCTTAAGCTCCATTATGGCAGTTTTAGGTGGAATATAAATACATGCCAGTGTAGTCCTCCTCCCTTGCCAGTAGCCCCTTAGCACTACAGATCTGCCATTCTTATCTTTTCACTCTTCTGTCATTGCTGGAGCTCCTCTAACAATCAATGTAAGTACTACCCTTTTTCATTGTCTCAATATTTGGCTGAATAATCATGCTGAAATCCTTTCTTTATCAAATTCACATGCTTAGTTCTTTCCAAATGTGTCTCCTGTAGCATAGCTATTTGCACTCTACATTTCTTAATATAGTTCATTACTTTTTCTTTTTTGTATATACCTGTGAGACCATTCACATTTAAAGATAATATGGAAAGTGTTGCAATAGTTTCATATGTTCATAGATTAGTACTAGGCTAACTGCCCTTGTGGGCCATTTTAAGCCTAGTCAGTTACTCCATGTGAGAATCAAACCCTGCACCTTGTCTCTGTAAGGTAAACACCTTAACCATTATCAGACACTGAAGCATGGCATGTAAATACAACATACAAATGACAGCAACAAAAATATGAGTTGTAATTCATAAAATAGGAACTTTAATTCATAAAATAGTATCGGTGAGTGCTTTAGCAATGTGGACAATTTCTTCTTCAGACCATTCCATTAAAATACAAGCCAGCACGCATAGTAATACAACACCAATGAGCTTCCAACATTCAAAAGGATCTATCCAAGCAAATCAAAGCACCTACGCTACAAAGTTTCAAAGTCATTCTAAAATACTATAAGGTCATTTAAAGGGGTACACACATAAGATAGTTATATATAAATATAAACACACACCAGCAAGAATAAAACACATCACGTAAAAATATATATACTTCATTTCCTTCACAGCATTTATGCTTTAAGGACAGGTCTTAGTGAAACATAACCATTAAGACCAGATCCCCTCTTTGCTCTCATCTTAATGATCCAACGTACCTCAGACTTTTCGGTGACATTCTTCTCGTCTCCCAAGCATGGATTCGTAAGAATCATTTCAGTAACCAAAAATTTAAACCTATGCTCCATACTGTTGTTTTCTACATGCCTCGCCATGGCATTACAATTAGTCCTAACTCAGATCTGGTACAAATGCTCCCTGATACATTCCTTCAATGTCCTGTTTGTTTTACCAATGTAAAACAAAGTGCATACCTCACAGTATGCCAAATAGACCAAATCCCTAGTCTCACAGCTTGCCCTAGTCTTAAAAGAAAACCGGTACCTTAAGTCCAGATGTTTGAAACAGTCTGTGCTATCCAAATAAATGCAAAAATACATCTTCTACACAGATAATGCCATATGGCTCATTAATATAATCTAATTTCCCATACCTGTCTGGATAACATAGTAAGTTCTTCAAGGACCTCTTATTTCTAAAGTTGAAGCATGAGAAGCCACCAATTATCTCTTTAATCTTACTGTCTTTCAGTAGAACAGGCCAGTGTTTCCTGATAACACCCACGATAACACTAGCATCACTACTATATTGTAAAGAGAAGGAGAGGCCCCTTCTTCCAAAATTCCTGGTGACACCAGGGCTACTCTCAGTCATAGAAAAATAGGGTCTAGCTCTAGTATCCCTCAACTCTACACTCTGCATCAAACCATGTTAATCCTTACAGCCCTGTTCCCTAAAATCAGACCTCAGTCCCTCTAGATCACTAAAGTAGCCATCCTCACAGACATTCAATCTAGAGACCCGTATACTCTGTCCTTTAATGGCATTCATAAACATATGTCTTAGATGCATCCTAGTTCAATATAATAAGGAATTCCTGTGACATCTTTTCCTGAACATCCTAGTACCAAAAGATAGATCTTCAACCTTAGGTACAGCATTTTCTTTTAAAACTAGGGCAAGCTGTGAGACTAGGAATTTAGTCTATTTGGGATACTGTCAGGTATGCACTTCATTTTACACTGGCAAAACAAATAAGACTTTGAAGGAATGGATCAGGAAGCATTTGTACCAGATCTGAGTTAGAACTAACTTTAATGCCTTGGTGAGGCATTTAGGAAACAATGGTGTGGAGCATAGGTTTAAAATTTTTGGTTACTGAAAAGATTCTTACAAATACATGCCTGGGTTACGTGAGGAATTTCAATGAAAAGTGAGTTATGCTGGATCCTTAAGATAAGAGAGCACATAGTGGGTCTGGACTTAATGGTTATGTTTCACTAAGACCTGTCCTTAAAGCACAAAGGCTGTGAAGGAAATGAAGTATATATATTTTTATGTGATGTGTTTTTATTCTTGCTGGCATGTATTTATATTTATGTATAACTATCTTACGTGTGTAGCCCTTTAAATGACTGTATAGTATTTTAGAATGACTTTGAACATTTATAGTGCAGGTTCTTTGATTTGATTGGATAGATCATTTTGAATGTTGGAAGCTCATTGGTGTTGTATTAGTATATATGCTGGCTTGTATTTTAATAGAATTGTCTGAAGAAGTGATTGCCCACATCATGAAAGCATTCACCAATACTATTTTATGAATTAAAGTTCATATTTTATGAATTACAGCTCATATTTTTATTGCTGCCATTGATATGTCATATTTACATGCAGTACGTCAGTGTCTGCTATTATTTTTACTCTCATTTGTACTTGTTTTTGTGTATGGACGCTGTTCATCCTAAGTATACGGACATTTTGCCACCTTAGCCATTATGTCAACCTGCCATTATTATAAGAAGTTATTACTCCCACCTGTTATGAGTAACACCTTTTTTAAATGTATAGATTCAGCTTTTGTTTTACATGCACACACGTTTGGAAGGCTGATCTTTTATAGCTGTTTCTTGTCATATCCATTTGAACCTATGTCACATGTTACAAGACTTTTTGTTTTAATGAAAACTCTCAAACAAAAATGCAAACATATTCACAGAACATCCCGATAACCTTATTAACTTACGTAATACAGACAAAACTATATACATCTACAAATAATGAAGTTTAACACTCTTAATAGGAGCAACTGTCCTAGACTGACGGAGCAATTCAAAGGCTTTAACTGACATTTAATTAAGGTTATCACTGCTAATACACATGGTACATCCTGTGCTTCTACTTACACTAACTGCTGCCTATTTTTGTCTTATCTTTATTTTTCTCCCAGATGTAGAAAACAACTTGAATGCCTTTCCGAAAATATTATCTTTTAGCCATTGAAAGAAAAAAGTATTCTGTTTTTATTGCTCTATCAGCTTGTCTCCATAGAAACATGAGAACCAGATATACAGTTGCCTTCAGTTACACCATTCTCATATAGTACTCTGTACATTTATTTGCAAAAGGAACACTCTTCATTACATTCAGTATTCTTTTGTTTACTTGCTTCCAGTTAAAACTTCTTAGATCAAGCCAAGGGCCTTAATCCAGTAATTCCCCTATGCAAAAGTAAGAAAACGCATATCAGTTTTACATATAACATGATCTGTATACTTTTGCAGCTCGTCCCTCACCTCAATAACCCAAGATTACAGAAATGCTTTTCTTCAGGCTTTCTTCTCTTTTTACATTGCAGTGCCTACATTTCTTAAAACTAAACAAGAAGAAAGAATAAAGAAGGAAAGAAAGAAGGAAAAAAGGGCACCTGTTTACTTTAGTATCCCTATAACACACAAAAATAAATGAAAATGTTTTATTCTATAACGTGCAGTATATGCCATGTTTTATAAAAATACTGTTAAGAACAAAAAGCATTTTACTTACAGTTACCTCTTTCTTTCCTCTTTCAAACATTAATGACATGAAGTAGACCATTTGCTTTGCAGTCCCCTACAAGTTTAGCAAAGCCAAAATATCCAATATTTCCATGTTTTCTTGTTCAGCCATATTTCACAAATGGGATTGATGCTTTGTAGTGCCACATTTATTCAATAATTACTGAGTTGCTGGTTTTCGTCCTGTTGATCACCATCTCCCAACTCCAGTCTATAGTTCATTTTCAACACACTCCTGTTTTTTTAATCAACTCCTATGCTTTTTTTTGTTTCTCCAGCATTTTCCTTTGGAACATTGCAAAAGGTTTCACCGGCATTGTCTCTCTATGAGCTAAAGCAGTACAAGAGTCCACTTCTGTTTGATAGATCACTTTTTGTTGGACAAACTTGCATTTCCTCCTTAGCATGTTCTGCATCAAAAAATGATTTTGACTTTCCAGGAAAAATATTCTGAAGATAGCTAGATACAGCATCTTTAATCTCACACCTGCCTTTTGACATTCCCTGATTATTGGAAAAAAATTACTTCTCTTCTACCTGGTGTACAAAGAGTAATCATTTTCCACAAACAATCTACTGTCTCCAACTTTTAGTACTTTGTCCTTCTGCCACAGTTTTGGCAGAATGAACACTTTCTGCTGGTAGGATTGCATCTTTACTATTAGAGGCCTTGGCCAGATTTGGAACATACACATGATGTGCTCTTTCAATAAACAACTTCTGCTGTGGAATGCCAGTCCAGTTACTTATTTGTGTTTTCAGAAAACTAAAACAGTCTGTTAATTCCTGTTTCTCTATTACAGCAGAAAATCTCAAGGTTTCTCTACGTGCTGTGTCCTATAATTCTACCATTTTTTAAACATCTCTTTTCATACTCAGCTAGCCTCATCTTCATTTCAACCTTTGATATTTGCAGTTTTAGGAGCTCATCTGAATATCTACTTAAAGTGTCTTCTATTTTTCCAGCCTTTTGTTATTTGAGTTGATATACTCCTTCAGTGTTTTGTTTTATTTCATCAGCTCTGTGCACATTTGACTTATTTTTTCTTCTAGATAACTGGAAGTCATGTCTTGCACCAAAGCAGAAGCTTGAACTGCTTTTTGCTGAACAGATGAACAGCTGAACAGCCAATGTTTTCTCCTCACCTTTTGTGGCTGATTTTCTTTTAGGTTCTCAAAATTTCCTCTTTGCTGGCATCCAGGCAGTATACTTAATAGCCAGTAATTAAAATTTATCCAAAAAGACAACTTCTCCGGCTCTCTTTTTGGAGTTTCTGTTTTCACACTGAGGAGAGCTGAAATTATGCTGTTATTCAGTATGCAGCGATATTGGAAGTCTCAAACTTAATTATTTGTTGTACAAAGAAACACCTATTATCATTTGAGTTATCTTGCCAATACAATTTTGAGTTACAAACTAAGAAAGTTAAAGATTTTTTAGAGGTAGAATTAATTGCCCTAAAAATTATGTTCTAAAGAAGAAAGGAAAAGTTTACAATTTTAGTGCTAAATGCTAGAAGCTTGAAGAACAAGTATGAAGAATTATGTTTACTTTCCCTCAGGAATGTGCTGATGGTGTTATTGTAACTGAAACTTGGTTTAATGAATTTAATCCAGCATTATACTATTTTCGATACCACAAATTCCATAATTATAGGAAAAACTCAAGGAATGTGGGGTATCTATTTACACATGTTCTGCTTTTGGAGCCCAGATGAAATTTAATAGTGAAAGTGGTGAAGTTATCACTGTTTTTATTCAAGATAATATTTTAAATGGATTTTATAGACCTCCATCTTTAAGTACGGTGGACAATAAAATACGGTTTGAGAAACTTAAAAGACTGGCTGTTGATGCCTATTACATTTTACAGCAGGATATGAATTATCAAGACAAGTATTGCCTGTCAGGTCCTCATGAAATGGGATTTATACAGCATGTAAAAGAAAAGACCAGTGAGAAAATAGTCTTACTGTCATACTATCCTTCTCAGACATGGGTGTCAGGGATACAATAGTATTAGATCCTTTGGGTAACTTGGAATCACACTGTGGTGAAATGTAATGTGATTAAAAACACACTGAAACGGAACCACACACTGTTACTCTGAAGAATTTTAATGCTGCTGATTTCCTTTAAATAAATACCTTTATTAGGAAATGAGAGTTGAAGAAACAACTTAGTGGGATGACTGTTAAGGAAATGTGGGACCATTTTTACAAATTTATTTCCACTGTAATTAAAAAGTTGTTCCATACAAGAAGAAGACAGGCACTTATATGCCCAGGAATCCTCCTTGGATGGATTCTGAGATAGGGGATTTAATTGGAAGGAAAAAGAGATGCTGGAAGAATGCAAGGAATAACCCCATGGTTCAGAATATGAACCTGTATCACAAAATGCCATTTTACTTAGGCAGATGATTAGGAAAGCTAAATGCCAACATGATAACAGTTTGTGGAGGAATGCAAAAGACAATAAGAAAACGTTTTATAAATATGTCAGACAGTGTTGTAAATTATGTAACACAAATGTATACTTAACAGATAATGGGAAGATGATAAACGATCCAAATATACTGGTCAACCTATGTACTAAATTATTTTCAAAGCAGGTTGTGGGTGGTGAGAGTAGCAATGAAACTTATTCTGGGTAGCAATTGTAAGTGTCGATACACTACATTAGTTGGTAGGAAAAAACATGGATAAAATAAGAATTGACACTGCATTAGGATCAGATGGTATATGGTTTATTTATGTCATGTATTAAGGACAGTATTTTGATAATATTGGCCTATTTATTCCACCAAACCTTGGCAGTGGGAATAGTGGGAATAGTGGCTGTGGTTTAATTTGTACAAGTGTTCCGGGTTTCTAATATCATAACAGGAATAGACCCCATTCCTAAGTTAGGTTATAATTAGAGTTCACGAAATTAATATTTTCTCAGTCTTTCATGCTGGCCAAGAACACTCTTCTCAGCAACTGCGATGTGCCCAGAACTACCTCCTCCAATAATGTGCATTATTTATTTATTTATTTGACATTTGTTGGCCAGGATGATCTGACTGAGCTACAGCCCTTTTTCAGTGAAGGCCCGGGGAGAGACACTCCACAGAAAAACAAAGTTACATACATAGCATTAATGTGAACAATACAGAGTGAGTAGAGTTTGGTACTCAGATTACACAAGTGTATCAACAGAAATAAATACACACAATCAAAAAATGTAAAAACATTTGAATTCAATGCACACAATCACAAAAGTAAAAACATTTGAATTCAAATGCATAATAAAGTAAGGTAAACAAGTTGGAAAGATACATTTCCCAAGGTCAGGGTAGACAAAAAGCGTCAGTAAGCTGGTTAGTTGTAGAAGTTGAGGGAGTAGTTATGAAGAGAGTGAGACAGCGATAGGGAGGGTGTAAGGGAGACTGGATTAGAGTGGTTATGAGAAGAGTAACAGAGGACAGATAAAACAGGAGTGAGTGGTGTTATTTAGGGAGGACAGTTTAGACTGAGCTTTTACAGTGACAGTATTGGGTTACATGTATTGGTAGCATTTATGGACTACTATATCTGGTTTTCTCACGTCTATTTTTTGAATTTTTGGTAATGGGTGATCTCATGTGATATAAACTTCATCATTCCCTATAATGTTTTGTGGTTCATGTTTCCAATGCTTGTCAGCTACTTCTATATTGTAGTGTTCACACACTCCAACAGATGAATACAGACACTGGAAATGCTCAAGTGAAGTAGAAGCTTTTAATATTCCACAGTATTCACAAAACTTTCAGATATGGCTGCCCTTCTTCAGTGTGATAACAAAAGACTACATTTAGCACAATGACTTCAGTATATAGTTAATTAACAAGATCACATGCTTAAAGAGCTAGCACACTCATCACAAGCAAAGATTAATGTATTCAAAACATGTGCAAACAAGTCCATATAAACAAAAATGAAAAAATAAAAACATATAAAAAAAAATTAAAATTACACGCAGGGAAGTGCTTGTGAAAAATACATTTAAACTGCATATAAATACTAATAAACCACAGGTATAAAGTATCCCATTTCTTTTTTAATGTAGATTTTATAATAACTTTTGCATTATTTCCCAGTTCAGAGTCAGCTAGCAGCCATGTAATCCAATTATATTCAGAGACCTCTAATTTACAATTCAGGTCTTTACCTCTTATACTCTTTAAAACAATCTGTATCACCTTAAATTTAAATTCATGGTTCCTCCCTTTTTCTAAAATATGTTTCTAAAATATGTTTAGCCCTATGGGCTCACTCCACTCCCCTACCCTGCCTCCATTTCTCACACACCCCTACTACCCGTACATTTATCTCCACCACAACCACACCCACTACTCCACTTCACCTATCAAACTTGGCCACTCCCTCCACACTCATTTTTCTCATCAAACTCTCCACCCACTACTACACTATGACTACTCCCCTAGAGCTTGTCTTACTCCTGACAACCACTCTTACCTCACTTAACTATCTTGCTTATCTCACATAGCTAACCCCAACCATACATCTCCAGCACACTCCACGTCCACCATACAACCAGCCTGCACACCACCCTTCACCTCCATAACACATGAACTTTGCCCACTGAACCCAACCTTACTATTCAAACATAGAATACTACCCATCCTTCATGCTAAGTACACACCCCTAAACCCACACTCCACCAAATCAATCCCATTCCTTCACTCATACTCCACAATCACACCAAACCACCTCGTAATCATCCTCCTTCAGATCACTCTGTCACTTTCCAAAGATATTCACCTAGGTCCTATACCCCAGCTTCCATCCCCAACTCCCAACACACACACACACACACACACACACACACACACACACACACACACACACACACACACACACACACACACACACACACACTCACACCCATAAAGCAATCCGTCTTGCCACCTTCAATGCCTAAAGCCTAAGAAATAATATCCCTAACCTCCATGCACGGCTTCACCATAACCATCCAGACATAACCGCCATCTCAGAGACCTGGCTTAAACCCTCCATGAAGGTCAATGAAATTCTCCCACTTGGCTATCAAATAATTCATTATAATAGACCTAAGAAAAAAGGTGGAGGTGTTGCTATAATCTTCTCTTCCACCGATACCTTAATTCCTTACCTAACTTTAGCCACACTGACTTCACTACTGCTCTGCTAAAACTAAACACTCACAAATCCAAATGCATAGCTGCCCTATATATACCCCATGGTAACAACATCCCAATACTTGAAGACATCCTCTCCTGGTTTTCCTTTAACATAAAACATGAAACCTGCATCCTAGGTGACACTAACATAAATTGGGCCTCAATAAATACACTAGCCCCTTCTCAATCAGTCAATCTCTTCAATTTCACCCAACTTATAAACTCCCCTACCAGGCCAAACAAAGATGGATCCTCTGGCACCATCATCGATTGGATCCTTACATCCCATCCTAACCTTATCTCAAACTCATGAATCCTTCCTGACCCTCCAGCCTTTGCTGACCGGCACCGCTGCCCTCTACAGCAACAACACCATTATATACAAACATGTAATCTCTCCCACTTCAACCCTCAAACTTTCTCTGAATGTCTAAGGCTCAATGACTGGCCCCCCCTAAGAACCCTGCCCCTTGACAGTGCCACTACCTACTTCAATGATACGTTCATAAACACTCTTAACAACCATGCTCTTGTAAGACCCAAATGAATCAGAGCCAAAGACTCCCCATGGCTGTCCAAAGAAACCAAACTTGCCATGCTACAAAGAGATAAAACCTGGAAACTATACCAAAAAACTAAATCACCAAATGACCTACTAGAATTCAAACAACTTCGTAATGCTACAAAAAAAAATTCTAACCAGAGATCGTAAATTATACTATTTCAAACTTCAGACCAACCACTCAGCCACCCCTTAAAAGTTCTGGGATTCTATCTACTCCCTCCTCTACCCTGGTAACAAAGAGAGTCTCTGCCCAAACCCAAACCTCACTGACTTGGGCATTGCCACTCAATTTAACTCCTTTTCATAGACTGCATAACCAAACTATCCTCTTTTTTTCCTCACCCACTCCAACATCAACTCCTTCACCCCCCCAATCCCACCAACCACTCACTTCTCCCCTTCAACCTTGAACCCATTCCCACATGTACTATAAAAAATTACTATTCCAACTAAAACCTAGCAAAAACACACCTGACAACCTCCCAACAGTCTTCCTAAAACTATCTGCTGACAGCATAGCCCTTCCCATTTCCATCTTAATCAACAGATCCATCCAAGAAGCATATGCCCCACATATCTGGTGCCAAGCATACATCATCCCACGACATAAAGAAGGCAAAAACACTAACACCTCCAATTGCAGACTTATAGCTATTATTTCCCCTCTTTCAAAAATCCTGGAGAAATGTGTCCATATTCAAATCATGTCATATCTTACCCAAAACAATCTTCTTACCCATACTCAACACAGCTTCTGCCCTGGCCACAGTACCATGACTGCCCTCCTATCCTTTCTTGAAACCATAAATCTAGCTTGCGACTCTGGTAAACTTGTATCTTCCCTGTTCCTAGACCTATCCAAGGCTTTTGACACCATCTCCCCCCCACTACTCTTAACTAAGCTCTCATCCCTTAACCTCTCCTCTACCACCTTAGCCTGGTTCTCAAGCTACCTCTCTGAACATCAACAAGCCATTCAATGGAAATCTTCAACCTCCACCTTTCAACACACCCCCACCGGAGTCCCTCAAGGTTCTGTTCTAGGCCACTACTCTTCAATATGTGTATTAACAATTTTCACCTTCCCATCCCTGACTCATCAATAATCCAATATCCATATGACTCAACTAGCATCTGCTCTGCTTTCACCCCCTCCAACCTACTCCTAAAAACTCAGTCAGCCTTCTCTAAAACAGAACCCTGGATGAAAAACAACCATCTTGCCCTTAATGCTAACAAAACAAAACTGATGATCTTTTCCCTCTCTAGAAACTCCCCAATAGACAAAAACTCTTTCTCAGTACTCGGTAACAATAACATCCCAGTCGAAATCGTATCCAATACCAAACTCCTTGGCATCATCATTGACAAGCATCTAAAATTTTGCACCCATATTTAATCCACCATTAAAAAAACACAAAAACTAGGACTACTATACAGGCACAATTGCTACCTCTCCCCCTCTACCAGAAAAACCCTAGCATCTTCCTACCTTCTCCCCTCTCTTATGTATGGCACCCCCCTGTTAAACAATCTCCAACTCAGTCTACAATCCAAACTCGATTCATGCTATAATAAAATAAGCAAATTTGTTACCAACTCAAAAAACTCCTCCCACCACTGCCACTCTCTCCATACTCTTCAGTGGCTCGAACTTCCCAATTACTTGACCTTGCTTAAACTCACTAATACCCACAAGCTCATCCACAAACCTACTAGCTGCCTCTCACTCTCTACCGCACTAAGCCTCTACATCCCTAACCGCTCACTCAGATCAGAAAACCAAAATCTCCTACAGATCCACAAACCATCAAGACTCTCAGGCCATCTCTACTGTCCTACTCCATTTCTAAACTATGGAACTATCTCCCTCCCACTCTTCGCAATACCCAGGACCACACTAAATTCAAATCTCTCTTGTTCTCCTATCTTACTACTAAATGGATATGCACACCACACTCCCCAACTTAATTTCCCTCTCCAGCCATAAACTTCTCCACTCTCTCTGTAACTACTACTTCTATAATCACCCCACTACACCCTAATATGACACTCACCTATTGCAACAAATAATCTCTCTTACTCAAACTGTTACCTTAACTTACCAACAAAAAAAAATATGAAAAAGATGTTTTTAAATCACCTATACTTATATGTCCGTATCAAAAATGTCATGTTATTGTATTGTATGCTGTATGCTGAATTGATTGTATGTTACCACATTATATTATTGTTATTCTCAACAATTGATTGTATAGTCTACTTCTCTGTAACTGTTCATTGGAGCTTTTCTCCCCAGGCCTCCACTGAAAACGGGCTCTTTGAGGCCCAGTGGAGTTCCGCAGTTATCAAACTGAAATAAATGAATAATGAATAAAATGAGTGGAAAAACAGACCGTGAAATCTAAACCAAAATCCAAGAAAAATGGCTGTGTCAGCGTACAGGGTATATATCCAAAGTAGTTTTTATTGCATAAATTACATAAGCGCTTTCACCCTAACTTAATTGTAGGGCTTTTTCAAGTGTTAAAACAGTATCACTGTCTGTTAACCATCTTTAAATACCTGAGTTCAAAAAAAGGTGCCAAAAAGGACACATTAAATTTAAAGTGAAAGCACACATTTAAAATCACAGAATGTAATCATTCAAAAATAAAAGTAAAACGCATTAATGTCCACTTATTCCATTGAAAGTACAAAAACAATATTTAAAAAATATATGTATACAGTATAAATGTTTAAACACAAACAACCCATAAATACCATAAGTAAAATAATCTTTTTGAAATACATCCACTAAAGGAACTGAATTTCAACAATAATACCATTATAAAACTTCTGCTTTTTTGATTAAATAAGGCTTGATAGAAATATAATCATTAAGCCCTGGGGGGTGGGCGGCATTCAGTCTTATTTGCCAGTAGGTCTCCCTACAGCATAACCAATTCTCCCAGTCTCCCCCTTTGGGATCTATTGGGACTTGTTCAAGAATTCCAAATCGGAAGCCTGTATGCTCAGGCTCATTTTGTAGGTGCTTACTTAATGCATTATTTGTATTTCCTTTCCTAATATTGTACAAATGTTCATAAATGCATTTATTCAATGCCCTCTCTGATTTCCCTAGGTAGAAACCTGGACAGTCTCTACACAGGGCTAAATATACAATACCTTTAGTGTAACAGTTACCCTTCTTGAAATAAATCCTACTATTACCGTAATTTTTTAAGGTAATAGACACTTCCTCCAAAATGTACTTACAATATCCACACCTACCACATCTATTTGTTCCTTTATCTGGGTAGTATGTATTCCTATAAGTACTACTTTCAAAAACTTTTTTTAAATTTGTTCCTGTTTTAAAAACAAAGTTAGGTTCACCACCCACTTTGTGCACTATATCGTTATTGTGTCTTAACATCTTCCAGTTCCTTTGAACTAGGGCCTTAACTTCCTTAGCAGTGTTACTATGTTTAAGTACCAAAGACCTTTTAAAAACCTGTTCAACAACCACTCCATCACCCGTAGAGGTTTCCAGTACTTTCCCCAAAATGGGTTGGTACCTTGTAGCACACCCTTGTATGATTTCACCTGATACTTGTTTAATTAACCAGTTATGGTAACCCCTTGAAGTAAATAAGTCAGAAATAAACTCAATTTCTACTACAAAGTCACTCCACTCTGATGTCATTCTGGCCGCCCTGACCATTTGGCCCTTAACAATACTCTTTTTTTGTTTCCAAGGGTGATCACTTGTATAAGGGAGATAAAAATTACTAAAAGCGTCCTTTCTGTGAATTCTTGATTTCAATCCCCCTTCAGTTTTATCTAACCTCACATCCAAGTAGTCAATCCCTCCCTGGTCAAATTTAAATGTAAATTTTAAGAAGTCAGTAGTAGAATTCAAAAACTAAATAAAGTCAGAAATAACATTCACTGGTCCTTCCCATATAATGAACAAGTCATCCAAAAAACGTCAGTACAACCTAATATTTTTCCAAAATACACAAAGGAACAAATACTGTAATTCCCATTGAAGGAGAACTAGGTTTTCATAAATGGGGGCACATGCTGCCCCCATAGCTACACCTCTAATTTGCTTGAAAGTTTCCCCTTCAAAGTACACAAAATTTTCTAAAACTATTCTCATAAGTTCAACAAGTATATCAATATCAAAACTCAAGAGGGACCTTTGGTCTTTCAAAAGTAGCCACAAATAGTCCAACCCCTCATCAGTTGGAATACAGGTGAACACATCAACCACGTCAATGGTTAGAAAATATGTTTCACCTTTATATGGTTGCAAAATTAAACTGCGTAAAAAGTCCCACGAGTCCTTTAACAAATGATCGTACTGGTTGGGAATATGCTTAAGTATATGATCCAAAAAACATGCAATAGCGTATGTTTTGGACCCTGTTCCGGAAACAATTGGCCTGTATGGTGGATCAGTTATACTTTTATGTATCTTTGAGATACCAAAGAAGGTCGCTAGTCTTGGTTTCTTAATAGTCAAAATGTTGCCAATCTTCTCATCAAACCTGTTTTCAATAACAAATTCTTCAATAGCTAAATCTATTTTCCTATATGAGATGTTGATCTCATTAATAGAGTTTGGGATGTACACTTTAACATCACTCAACATGTCCAAAATTTTGCTTGAATAATCAAAGGTATTAACCAAGACCATGCCACCCCCCTTGTCAGGTTTCATAATTCAAATCCCACTATCAGCAATTAAGTCGTCCAAAGTCTGTTTCTCCCTCATAGTTAAATTTGTTTTAAATTAATGTTTTTTCCTTATATTCTTGTCAATACTCAAATCATACAAATCTGAAATACATATGTTCTCAAAAACCTGCAAAGCCGGGTGAAGAGGTGGGTTAAAGGTACTGGCCTTTTTAAACACAGTTGTGTCATAACCCTCAGTTTGGTCAAACAAAAGTGCAAAATTTAATTTCCTAGTATATAGTTTTAATTCAAGAAGGGTGTCACAAATATCAAATCTAACTGTTGGAACAAATTTAAAACCTTTTTCAAACAGATGAAAATGTTCAACATTAATATCAATGCCACTTAAGTTAAAATAAAAATTAAAACAATTTTTAACCATGCTTTTGCCTACATAAAATGTAGGACAAACAGTGTATATAGCTAAGTAAACAATATTTATGGTATTACAAGTGGCACAACAACTGTAGCTAAATTTCTTATTTGTTTTTGGATGTATAAAGCCATCATTAGTTATGATATATTTACAGCTCACACACTTGTAACATGGAAAAGTCCTAAACATACTCATTTCAGGATTAATTTTAGTTGTGTTATAAGAAAACTCTTTATAACATAAATGCTTCCTAAGATTAGGACAATTCCTTCCTGCATCCAAAGCTAGGTTTTGAGGCAGTAATGGCTTTAAGTTCTGGCATAGTCTCAATAATGCCCCCAATTTTTGATATGATGTTTTTTACTCTATACATCTTCATACTGTAAGTTGTAGTATACCTTAAGTAATTTTGTTCTTTCCTCTGTACTGAAACATTAGAATACAGATTCTCTCCACCAAAATAAGGTATGGCTGAACTGCTCCTATCTCTCAGAACTTCCAACTTTACCCCTTCCAAGAACTCGCGATCATAACCTCTTTCTTTAAATTCTTTGATCATTTCATCCATCTGTTCAACACATATCTCATCAATGGTATTCAGTCTACTTACTCAACTGACTTCTAGCTATGCCTCTAAATGTATTGGTGGCATGCATACTACATTGATGTGTTTACCTATTCTCTTGGACTTCCTTCTTATATATAGATGTACAGATATTCTCATTTGACTTAACTAATTTCACATCCAGAAAGCAAATCTCAGTGGCAGAAAAGGTAGATTTAAATTTAAGAAAGGTAGTGGTACCATCCAAATAGTCTATCAAGCTAGTCAACTTACATTCATTACCCTTCCAGATCAAAAAAACATCATTCACAAATCACTTATAAAAGGTGACCTTGGACCTGAACTCTTGTGGTGCATTAAACAGAAACTGTTATTCCCAATGATGTAAACTAAGGTTTGAATAGGTGTTCGCAACTGATGTGACCATTGCTATACCAGAGATTCTGAAAGATTCTGAAGTATAACTGTTCATTAAATATGAACAAATTGTTAGTCAATATTAGCTCTAGTAATTCACAAAGTGTTTCAACTTCTCTATTGGATAAGTCATTGTTATGATTTAAGAACCCACGTATAGCATCTAAGCCATAGTCATTAGGGATGAGTGTAAATAAAGAGTTGATGCCCAATGTAACAAACAGAAAGTCATTATTTCCCTCACAGATATGCCATTGATAGAATTTTGTTAAAAATCTTTAGTATCTTGTACATAACTTTTTACTTTAACAAGATATTTACTAAGCACAGACTGCAGGTAAAGAGATAGGGGTTGAGTAATCCATTCCTTGCCAGAAATGATAGGGTGCATAGAAGGGTGGGTCAGACTCTTATGAATTTTAGGCAGCCCATAGACGACAGGAATTACAGGACAGGGTATAGTAAAAAAGTTGAATAATTCAATGGTTATATCATTCATAAACTGTAAATCATAAATAACCATGTGGTTATTACTTATAAAAGTCACCTCTAGACAATTCAGTCTATTAAAAGTTTACTCATCTGTTAGGAACTCATGCATGAAAGATATATAGTCATTCTTATCAAGAATTACAACAGCACCCCCCTTATCGGCCTGTTTAATAATGATATTTGTGTTATTCTATAACTTAATAAGAGCTTCATATTCATCATGTGACCATGTGTCAAGTTGTAAAATCTGTCTTTGGAGCCTTGTTCATACAGTTCACATAACAATATTTCACACACATTGGAGAAAGTATTAATTACTGGACAGTTTGTTGGTATAAAATAAGTGATTTTTTACATCTTTGAGGATCCAGACCAGAGGAATCCCTAAAGATATGCTTAAGGCTTAAATTCCTCACAAATAGTCTTAAATCAGTGAATGCTTCTACTATCATATCCACATTTGATGGAATATACTGAAGTCCTTTATTGAGAACTGCAATTTCCAATGTAGATAGTTTCTCACTGGACAAATTTATAACTGCATTATTTTCTAATGCTAAATTTCTAGCTGAACCACTATCTGTCAGAACTTCCAGCTTAATTCCTTCCAAGAATTCTCTGTCATAACCTCTTTCTTTTAATTCTTTGATCATTTCATCCATCTGTTCAATGCACATCTCATCACTGGTATTTGGTCTACTTACTCTTAGCAACTGACTTCTAGCTGTACCTCTAAATGTATGAGGGCATGCATACTACGTTGATGTCTATACCTATTCGCTTGGACTTCCTTCTTATATACAGATGTACTAATATTCTCATTTGACTTAACTAATTTCACATCCAGAAAGCATATTTCATGACAGAAAAGGTAGATTTAAATTTAAGAAAGGTAGTGGTACTCTACAAATAGTCTATAAAGCTATTTATCTTAATAATAATACTCAAACTTCTCACACCTTACTAGCAAATGAAAATCCTAACACTGTAGAGGATGTCTCTGTGATTACTACCTCATTTACCAGAATGTATAGAGACAGGCAACAAAGACAGTCTAAGGCGGTAAAGGAAGAAGAGATGAGGTGGCAGAGTAGGACCCAATTACAATGGTCCACAAACTCACAGCTGCTCAGTACATTGGGAACGTTAGAAAATAATGCAGTTACAAATTTGCCCAGTGAGAGGACTGTCTACATTGGAAATTGCAGTTCTCAATAAAGAACTTCAGTATATTCTATCAAATATGGATATGATAGTAGAAGCATTCACTGATTTAAGACTATTTGTGAGGAATTTAAGCCTTAAGCATATCTTTAGGGATTCCTCTGGTCTGGATCCTCAAAGATGTAAAAAATCACTTATTTTATACCAACAAACTGTCCAGTAATTAATACTTTCTCCAATGTGTGTGAAATATTGTTATGTGAACTGTATGAACAAGGCTCCAAAGACAGATTTTACAACTTGACACATGATGAATATGAAGCTCTTATTAAGTTACAGAATAACACTAATGTCGTTATTAAACAGGCCAATAAGGGGGTGATGTAATTCTTGATAAGAATGACTATATATCTTTCATGTATGAGTTCCTAACAGATGAGTAAACTTTTAAGAGAATTGAATTTTCTAGTGTGGTGACTTTTATAAGTAATATCAGCATGGCTATCTATGATTTACAGCTTATGAATGATATAACCATTGATTTATTCAACTTTTTTACTCTACACTGCCCTGTAATTCCTGTCCTCTATGGTCTGCCTAAAATTCATAAGAGTCTGATCCCCCCACCCATGCACCCTATTGTTTATGGTGAGGGAAGGATTACTGAACCCCTATCTCTTTACCTGCAGTCTGTGCTTAGTAAATATCTTGTTAAAGTAAAAAGTTATGTACAAGATACTAAATATTTTTAACAAAAGTCTATCAATGGCATATCTGTGAGGTAAATAATGACTTTCTGTTTGTTATGTTGGACATCAACTCTCTATTTACAGTCATCCCTAATGACTATGGCTTAGATGCTATACGTGGGTTCTTAAATCATAACAGTGACCTATCCAATAGAGAAGGTGAACCACTATTTGAATTACTAGAGCTAGTACTGACTAACAATTTGTTCATATTTAACGAACAGTTATACCTCCAAATCTCTAGTATAACAATGGGCACATCAGTTGCAAACACCTATTTAAACCTTACTTTACATGAGTGGGAAGAACAGTTTGTGTTTGATGCACCACAGGCGTTCAGGTCCAAGGTCGCCTTTTGTAAACAATTTGTGGATGATGATTTTTTTATCTGGATGGGTAATGAATGTGAGTTGACTAGCTTTGTAGACTATTTGGATGGTACCACTACCTTTCTTAAATGTAAATCTACCTTTTTTGCCACTGAAATTTGCTTTCTGGATATAAAATTAGTTAAGTCAAATGAGAATGTCAGTACATCTATACATAAGAAGGACGTCCAAGCAAATAGGTATACACATCAATGTAGTATACATACCCCCCATACATTTAGAGGTATAGCTAGAGGTTAGTTGCTAAGAGTAAGGAGACCGAATACCATTGATGAGATAAGCATTGAACAGATGGATGAAATGATCAAAGCATTTAAAGAAAGAGGTTATGACAGAGAATTCTTAGAAGGTGTTAAGTTGGAAGTTCTGAGAGATAGGAGCGGTTCAGCCAGACCTTATTTTGGTGGAGAGAATCTGTATTCTAATGTTTCATCACAGAGAAGAGAACAAAATTACTTAAGGTGTACTACAACCTACAACCTACAGTATAAGGATGAATGGAGTGAAAAACATCATATCAAAAAGTTGGGGCATTCTTGAGAGTATGCCAGAGCTTAAAGCCATTATTGGCTCAAAACCTAGCTTTGCATACAGGAATTGTCCTAATCTTCGGAAGTGTTTATGTTATCAAGAGTTTTCTTTTAACACAACTAAAATTAATCTTAAGATGAATACGTTTGGGACTTTTCCATGTTACAACTGTGTGAGCTGTAAATATAGCATAACTAATGATAGCTTTATACACCCAAAAATAAATAAGAAATTTAGCTTCAGCTGTTGTGCCACTTGTAATACCATAAATATTGTTTACTTAGCTACGTGCACTGTTTGTCCTGCATTTTGTGTAGGCAAAAGCACACGTAAACTCAAAGATCATGTAACTGAACACTGTTCTGAAATACGGAGATTTGTTACAACCAACTCTTTAACTAAACATATTCTAGAAAAAAGGAGGAACCATGAATTTAAATTTAGGGTGAGTATAACAGGTGGAGACCTGAATAATAAATTAGAGGTCTCTGAATATAATTGGATTATATGGCTGCTAGCGGACTCTGAACCAGGAATTAATGCAAAAGTTAGTATAAAACCTATACTGAAAAGGAAACAGGATATTTTACGCTAGTGGTTTAATAATATTTTATATGCAGTTTAAATGTATTTTTCACATGCACTTCCCTGCAAATAATTAAATTTTTTTTATATATGTTTTTTTTTTTCATTTTTGTTTATATGGACTTGTTTGCACATGTTTTGAATACATTTATTTTTGCTTGTGATGAGTGTGCTAGCTCTTTAAGCTTTTTTGTCTGTGCCTTGTGATCTTGTTAATTAACTATATATTGAAGTCATTGTGCTAAATGTAGTCTTTTGTTATCACACTGAAGAAGGGTAGCCATACCCATACCTCTCAATTGTACTAAATTCCTCAGTATTTCCCATTTTTGTGGGTGAAATAATAGGATGCCACACACTTCCTATTGGCCCCTTGTTTTTTGTTTTATTTACATGTTTTAGATACCACTAATGTCATCATACACTACAGGCATATCAATGTGCATGATAAAATCAGCATCCTGTGTGTCTGACTGCCTGTTGGAGTGACTCAGATGGAGTTGGAGGAGAGCTTAGGAATTAAAGCAAAATCAAAGCGGAGATCGCATGCGTTTGGGCTCTTGGACAATGAGAGTAGGGACTTGTACGAGCTCAAATTTAGAGCTTGGGATTCGGGTTAACCCCAGATGGATAGTGACAAAACTGTAATACTCTGAGTTCTGGATGAGGATGACAATGCACCTGCATTTGACATCTTTGATGGAAGTTATGAGGCACAGGTAACAGAGGATGCCTCTCATGGAACTGGGGTTCAGCAGATTTGAGCTCATGACTTGGATGAAGGACTTACTTCTGTTTCCATTATCCGCTATAGTATTACCTCCTTGAACTATCTTGATGCAGAACTTTCCATGCAAATCCATCCCATCACTGGTTTGTTGACCACTTCTGGACTGTACTATGAGACGGCAGACACTCTAATAATTGTTGTTGTTGCAAGCGATATGAGGGCACCTGTTCCATTGTCTTCTACTGCTACAGTTACTATCCATACTAAGTGCATGAATGACAATGAGCCAAAGTTTGAAAAGCAGGTGTACAATTCTAGCGTTTTGGTACATGCTTCCATTGGAGAGTGTTTTTTTTCAAGTAAGTGCAGATATTCAGTGATTGAAACCTAGAGGGAGCCTTCACATGCAGCAAGGCATGATTGTACTACACCTAAGTAATCCTTCTAATACTTATGTTTGGTTTGTTACTATGTAATAAAAACATTTTGAAAATAATCCAGTATTCTGCTACAAATGCAAATGTTTTGGGAATGCTTTATATTTCTATGACATGTGCCACTTGCTTCAATGACTAATACATCTACATTCGTATTGTTGAACTGAACCATTGTGTTTATGTGTGATGCACTGTCATCCAGTTGTCTTCAAATATATACTTCAGCTGCTCTGAATCAATATTACTGACCCACTTTCTTTGGATGATTGTAATACACATAACTACAAAATTGTTTCAACGACATGTAAACAATGTAGAAGTCTAAGCAACTGCAGACAGAGATCTAATGGTAAAAAAGTTGTGGCTGCATCACCTCTTCCCATGCATTAGGGGACAGTACAACCTCAACTTTTGAGACTAGACACATTTCTTCTTTCAAGGGAGAAAGATGTTATACTTAAAGTCAGTATATTGATTTATTTGAAACTTTTGTTTCATTTGCGTTCTTTTATTAATCCCACTGTTTAGAAAGTTGTTTTGTGTTATGTTTGCGAAAATATTATCCATTTTTTGAAGAATAACGTAACCATTATCTAATCCGTATGGGAAGTGTATTCTAATCTATGAATCTGTCTCCAGTACTGGGTGAGCGATAATTTGTAGATTGTGCTTCCTGTGGTGGGTGTGCAAGGTACCATGTTGACTCTAATAGATTATAAGCAGGAAATTTCAGATGGTAACAATTATTTTTCTCTAGTGCTTTAAGTGATTGGTAAATTATTTCTGATGCGCTTCTGAACTAGTCTCACTGTTTAAAAATTAACCAGTTTATTATAATTAAATTCTACAAGCTGAATTGTCTGTGTAGTTATGAATTTGTTTTGTATTGCACCCCTCATCGTCCATCACTTCTGCAGATCTCTTACCTGTTCTTTGCTGACTTTGACAGTTGTCTTTTTTGAACCGTGTTTGTTAAAAAAGAAGTTATGTACCTACCATAACGTTCCATGTTAGTTGTCCTTCATCTTGCCTTCCTTCTTGCTGGATGGGTTTGGAACCAATCCTCGGCTCCGACTCGGCCACTTTCTATAGTTCAAGAGCTCTTTACTGGCTCGAGGCTACCCCTTATCCCAGAATGCCCAGCGTCAACTACCCAGATCTCGTTTGAGATAGCTCACACTAGACATAATCATAGAAGATAATCCATTATTATTAAACCTGGATATACAGTACATTGTCATGGTTTGCTTGGGAAACAACTAAGAACAAAATAAGTTAGCCAGTGAAACCATTGAAAAACTCCTCTCAATCCTCGAGGAAGGGGGAAGGAGGGAGGGACGCAAGAAGGAAGGCGAGATGAAGGACAACTAACATGGAACATTATGGTAGGTACATAACTTCTTTATGTTAAGTTGTCCAGTCTCACCTTCATTCTTGCTGGATGGGACAGCGTCCCTTGCACCTCAATCCTGGGTGGCTCATTGGAACAGACTCTTCAGAACCATGGAACCAAAGAAAGCCCTACCCTGGGAGACCACATCTACTTTTTAATGAGAAATAAATGTATGAGGATCTGCCCAAGTAGCTGCTGCACAAATTGAATCTATGGGCAATCTAGATTGAAAAGCTACCAAAGTAGCCAATGACCTGGTTGAATGACCTTTGGGTCTTGCTGGAAGATCTTTTTGTTGCAAATGGTAAGGATAGGCAATGGTGTCTGATAACCATTTTGATAAGGTTACTTTAGAAACTGGAAGGCCTTGTTTGTTGTTAGCAAATGAAAGGAACAACTGATCTTATTTTCTCAGCTCTTTAGTTCTATGGAGATAGAACGCAGTTGTCTATGCACATCCAACTGGTGTAATCTGTATTCTGCCTTGTTGGAATGACTAGGGAAAAAGACAGGAAGTTCAATGGATTGATTCAAATTGTGTTCTGAACAAACTTTAGGTAGAAAAGATGGGTTGGTTCTTAGAGAAACTCTGTCTTTGTAAAAAAACAGGTATGGAGGGCGAACACATAGGGCATGGAGTTCTGAAACTTGTCTGGCAGAAGTAATAGCAACTAGGAAGAGAGTTTTCCAAGAGTGAAAATTCAAAGAACATGATGCTGCAGGTTCAAAGGGTGGCAATATTAAGGAGGCCAGAATCAAACTGAGATCCCAAGGTGGAAGAGGCTCTCTCACTGGGGGTCTGAGTAGAGATGTGCCTCTCATGAAGGCCTTACAGAGTTTGGGAGACATTATGCTTGAGTTAAAAACTCATATGTAAAAATTTGAAATGGCAGCTAGTTGTACTCTGATGGTAGCAGCAGCTGCACCAGATTGAAACAGTTCTGCTAAGAAATGCAAAATTTCATGTACTGGATCTGTAAAAGGATATAAATTCCTGGATTCTGCCCAGTAAGAGAATCTTTTCCATTTGCTAGAATAAACTCTCCTTATAGTTGTCTTATTAGAGGAAACAATAATATCATGCACTGCTGGTGAAATATTGGAGTGCCTGGCTAAGATTGGAAGCGGAGTAACCAAGCTGTGAGCTTGAGAGATTAGAGGGATTGGTGTAACCCGCCTGACTGATGAATAAAGAGGTCCGGCACTGTGTCCAGAACCCAAGGCTGGGTTAGAAGGTGGGGGTGAAGGAATGGAAACCAAATCTGTCCAGGCCAATAGGGGTCAATGAGGATCATCTTGCAACTCAATGATTATGCTTTCTGAATTACTTTTGGAATTGGGGGAAGGGGAGAAATGCATAAAGGAGTCCCTGAGGCCAATCGTGGACTAGAGCATCCCTGGGTGTCTGACCTGGAGGAGAAACAAGGGAGAAGTAGCTGCTGCATTTGTTGTTGATGGGAGAGGCAAAGAGATTGCAGCAAGGCTGGCCCCATTTGCAGAAAATAAGATCCACAATTTCCTGTTTCAGAGACCACTCATGCGGCATGAAGATAACCCTGCTGAGCCTGTCCACTATTACATTGGATTTCCCAGGGATATGCATTGCTGTCAGAAAACGTTGGGAGGAAATCGCCCATTGCCACAGTCTGAGGGCATTTCGGCACAAGGAGTAAGACCTGGTTCCGCCCTGTTTGTTGATGTACCAAACCACTGACATGTTGTCCATCTGTATTTCAATAGTCCCGGCAGGTAGAGAGTCTTGAAGAGCTTGCAATGCTAGGAGCACCACTCTAATTTCCAGGATATTGATATGCAAGTGGTACTCGTGAGGTTGCCACATGCCTTGGACTGTCTTCCCTAGATAATGCCCCCCCCCATCAGGGAAGCATCTGTGGTCACTGTGGCAAGCGAATGGGATTCCAAGAAAGGTCTGCCCTGAGTCACTAGTGGGGAGACCATCCACCAGGAAAGGTGTCTTTTGCAAGATTCCGTAATTAGCATCATGTGAGACATGGGTAATTCCTGGAAGGACCATTGTGTGAAAAGAAGCCACTGAAGGATTCTCATGTTAGAGCATGCTAAGGGAACTAGAAGAATGGCTGCTGCCATGGACCCTAGAGCTTGAAGGACATATTTGACTTGAATTCTTTTGCTCCTCAGGAGAAGTGACACCTGTTGTCGAATAATGGAAACTCTTTCCTAAGGCAATTTTACAATCATTTTTCTTGTGTCTAGCTCTGCTCCTATGTGGGTAATAGATTGACAGGGCAACAAGGCAGATTTTTCGAAGTTTATTGGGATACCTAGTTGAGCACAGGATGTGATGGTGTAATCTCGTGCCTCTATAAGTTGTTGCCTGGTGGTAGCAGTGAGGAGCCAGTCATCTAGATAAGGAAACACCTGGAATCCTAGACGTCTCAGGTGAGCCGTAACTACTTCCATGCATTTGGTGAACACCCTGGTGTCTGTGGTGAGACCAAAGGGCAGAGCTCTGAAATGGTAATGACTGGCCCCTAGCCAGATGCATAGAAATCTCCTGGACTGTCTGTCCATTTTTATATGATAGTACACGTCCTGGAGCTCTATGGAGCACATCCAATTGTCCTGACCCAGAATAGGGAGAATGGACTGCAGTGTTACCATTCACAACTTTTCTTTTTGTACAGATTTGTTTAATCTGCTGAGATCCAGAACTGGTCTCCAGTCCCCTATCATTTTGGGTACTAAAAATAATCTTGAGTAAGTTCCGGATCTTACTTGGTCTACGGGGACTTCCTGGATGGCTCTTTTTTCTAGCAGTCTTGAAACATCTGACTGCCTGATCCCATAGATTGGGTGGAACATCTGGGATGGATTTCTTTGAAACAAGAGGGGGTTGATGGAAGGGAATTTTGTAACCTCTGGATATAATGGATAGTACCCATTTGTCTTTTGTAATATTTTGCCAGGCAACTGGGTACAATGAAAGCCTTCCCCCGACTGCCTCCAGAGTTGAGCAGTCGGGCATCCCTTAAGGGATGTTGATAGGGTTTGGAAGAGAACATGTCTCTGTCACCCTGATTTTCTGGACACCTTCTGCCATGAGGGTGGCGTTCGCCATTGTTATTGTTTCCCCCTCTGCCCCTGGGGGAAAAAAATCACCATGTTCATCAGGCAAGGGTCCCTGGGATTTTCGAAACCACATCTTTCTACCCTTCTGACCCTTTGGGTATGGTCTGGTAGGAGTAGAAAAATGGACTCCCACATCAGAGAGCATCTTGCCTTTCTGCTGGCACCTGGTAAGCATGTCTTTCATCTGAGGTCCAAAGAGAGAGGAGCCATCAAAGGGGGTATTGGTGAAGGATGCTCTGAAAGTTCTGCAAACTGACACAGCCGCAGCCAAGAATGTCTCCTAAGAGCCACTCCTGTTCCTGCAGCTCTGCTCACTCCATTGGCTGCGTATGAAATAAGCCTCATGGAGGAGTTGACTACTGAATTTAAAGTCGCCAGCTGGGGAGCTACCTTGGCTGAAGCTCCCTCGGCTGTGGGATCTTGTAGGGTATCTCCAAGCTCTTTTAGGAGATCCCTCTGAAGTCTAGTAAAATGGAAAAGATAGTTCAGGGACCTAAGGGAGAAGGTCGCTGATGAAAACATTTGCTTCCCATATCTGTCCATCATATGAGACTCTTTATTCGGTGGCTGGACAGATGAGGAGGTTTCAGCTAACTCTCTCTTTGTGGATGCTGCTACCACCATGGCATCAACTGGGATACCTTTAGTCAGGAATTGTTTGTCTTAGGTAGCTGTGATAAATTTATTAGGTCTCCTCGGGACAGGTTCCATGGAATCTGGAGGTGACCAAGCCTTTTGAGACACTACGGACATGAATGGATCAAAAGGCGGAGACACCCAGGAGGTGGAAGGTTGGGAACCAAATGCGTCCAGGTATACAGACTCATCTTCGGATGGTCTAGGGAAGTCCAGCTATGCCTCTGCCTAAGAATCTCGAGGATGTCCAAAAAGGAAACATCTTCAGAGGGGGACCTTGGGGAACCCTCCGATTCATCCAGGTCTGTATCTGAGGTGACAGACTCAGGGGAGTTTTGGTGCTTCCTCTTGCACTTTTTCTTCCAGGAAGCCTGCTCAGAATGCTCTGGGGAGGTTTCGGAAGAAGAGGGTTCACCAATGGGGTGTCCTGGGGCATAGGTTTCCTACGCTTTGGGGCTGGAGGAGGAGCAGAGGTTGGCACAGGCACCGAAGGGGATGGAACCGATGGGACTGATAGTAGAGCCATCTGTTGAGACAGCACTCTCCGCATGACCTCAAAAGTGTCACTGTCTTGACACAAAGAGGGCTCTGGCTCCGAAAAGACAGGAATCCCACTCTGCGCTGGGGGTGATGGCTCCGAGACTGATATGGGAGCTGAGCTCAACCGAGCCGATGCTCCGAGAGGGAGAGCAGGGTCAGACAAGGGTCTGATGCCACTTCCCCCCTCGGAGCCGACAAGAGAGCTTCAGCACCCAGATACCTCAATGGAAGGAAGAACTAAGGTAATAGGAGCCAAAATCGGAGCCGAAGAGGATGTCATCAGAGCCAAAGGAACCACTATCAGAACGTCCATGGACTCCAGCTCAGAACTAAGCATAGTCAGAAGAGGAATAGATATCGAAGCGGATGGAGCCAAAACCTGTTGAGGTGGGCTCAAAAGCAATTTTGCAAGGGCCTGTGACTTCAGCAACCTACTGATCACTCTCTCCACATCCTGATCCAATAACCTTGAGGATCGAGAGGAGTGGGAAGATGAGAGATGACTGGCTGTGCTCTGAAGTAAGGGTGATTGTTCCACAGAGCAAATTGGCTCCAATGAAGGAGACCTAGCTCATTTGTGGCTCTGAGACGGCTCCGAGGTAACAGTTGGAGCCGACGGAGGAGTAGTCTTGTCTGTGCTAAAAGGCACCGACACACTTGGTCTGTCAAGCTCACAGGTTGGTTCCGAACATGGAGCCGATGGTTTGACTGACTTCAAAGATTTCACTGGCTGAGATGCTTTGGCCGGAGAATCCTGTTTTAACAATCCACGGAGGATTAGCTTGTTTTTCCCCTCCTGCAGGACCCTTGGACTAAAGGCATGACAAATAGAGCAAGAGTCCTGCAGGTGCAGAGCCCCAAGCAGTACACACAACTAGTGTGCTCATCTGTCAGAGAGATCTTCTGACAGCAGGAGTCACTTTTTAAACCCTGAGGTTTTAACTTCCTTGGACATTTTGAGAAAAAAAGGAAGGAAGTACCACAAAGAGACACACTACAATAATAAAATATTATATTAATAAAAACCTTAAAGGAGAGCCTCTAACTTAAATGGCTGTCCTTAAGGGGGGGGGGGACTCTCTAACTTAAATAAGTTCAGGGAACAACAGAAGGCCTAGCAACTAAGGGGCGACGGCCAACACTGCACAAAAACACAACAAAGGATGAGATAAGGGGTTTATGACTAAATAAACTTACAAAGTATTATAAACAGAGAAAAAAATACTAACTTTTCAAGTAAATTATTTAACTTTAAACAGAGAAAAAAGTTATACTAAGCCTGAGCCAGTATTTATGCAACCTCACAGCTAAAGCGGCAAATGAGATCTGGGTAGCTGATGCTGGGCAATCTGGGATAAGGGATAGCCTCGAGCCAGTAAAGAGCTCTCGAGCTATAGAAAGTGGCCAAGTCATCCAGCAAGAATGAAGGCGAGATTGAACAACTTAACATTACTTGTTTCATCAGGCATTGTGTTCTTGTCTGACTATTTCTTGTGTAGACCATTTTCTGTGTAAAGGCTGTTTTAGTGCATGTTACACATCAGTTTACTACAGCTTTATTGATAGTGATTTGATTATCAGCTTGTGTGCTTGAAGTCTGTTAGGGGAAAAAGTATAAAAAATAAAAACGTACAATACGCTGGTTGCATAAGTGTGCACACCCTTAAACTAATACTTTGTTGTGTGTGCACACCCTTAAACTAATACTTTGTTGTGTGTGCACACCCTTAAATTAATACTTTGTTGAAGAACCTTTTGATTTAATTACAGCATTCAGTCTTCTTGGGTACACACCTGCCATCAATTAAATAGACTCTGATTAACCCCAAATAAGTTCAGCTGTCCTAATAGGATTTTCCTGACATTTACTCATTTGCCTGCTACAGCAAAAGCCATGGCTCGCAGAAAGTTTACAAAGCATCATAGGGATCTCATTGTTGAAAGGCATCAGTCAGGAGAAGGGTACAAAAAAATTTCCACAGCTTTAGATATACCATGGAACACACTGAAGACAGTCATCAAAAAGTGGAGAATATATGGGACAACAGTGATGTTGCAAAAAACTGGATGTTTCTCCAAAATTGATGAAAAGACAAGACAAAAACTGGTCAGGAAGGCTGCCAAGATACCTACAGCAACACTGAAGGAGCTGCAGGAATTTCTGGCAAGTACTGGTTGTGTACTACATGTGACAACAATCTTCCATATTCTCCATATGTCTGGACTATGGGGTAGGATTGCAAGATGGAAGCCTCTTCTTACACAGAAATACATCCAGGCCCAGCTAAAATTAGCAAAACAATACATTAAGTCTCCCAAAAGCATGTGGGAAAATGAGTTATGGTCTGATAAGACCAAGGTTGAACTTTATGGCCACGATTCCAAAAGGTACGTTTGGTGCCAAAACAACACTTCGCATCACCAAAAGAAACACCATCCCCATGGTGAAGTATGGTGGTGGCACTATAATGCGTTGGGTTGCTTTTTTTCAGCTGGAATTGGGGCATTAGGCAAGGTGGACGGAATTATGAATGGTTCCCAATGCCAGTCACTTTTGGCCCCAAACCTTTAGGCATCTGCAAGAAAGCTGAAGATGAAGAGGAATTTCACCTTTCAGTGCAACAATGACCCCAAGTATACATCCAAATCAACAAAAGAATGGCTTCACCAGAAGAAAATTAAAGTTTTGGAATGGCCCAGCCAGAGCCCAGATCTAAATCCAATAGGAAATCTGTGGGGTGACCTGAAGAGGGCTGTGCACAAGAGATGCCCTTGCAATCTGACAGATTTGGAGCACTTTTGCAAAGAAGAGTGGGCAATATTGCCAAGCCAAGATGTGCCATGCTGACAGACTCCTACCCAACCCAAGAAGACAGAATACTGTAATTAAATCAAAAGGTGCTTCAACAAAGTATTAGTTTAAGGATGTGCACACGCAACAAAGTATTAGTTTAAGGGTGTGCACACTTATGTAACCAGCGTATTGTATGCTTTTTATTTTTTATATTTTTTTCCCTCACAGATTTGTTTTTCAATTGAATTGTACAGGTTATAAGTCGCATTAAAGGTGGGAAAAGTTTTGAAATGATTTATTGTGGTATCATTTTTTTATATCACAAAAACCTGGCATTTTAACAGGGGTGTGACACACACACACACACACACACACACACACACACACACACACACACACACACACACACACACACACACACACACACACACACGCACACACACACACACACACACACTCCAGGCTATGACATGGTCCATACTGCCCAATCTTTCAGAGCAAGAAATTTGGACAAAGCCAAAAATAATGGTGGGACAAAGGCCCAAAAATAAGGACAGATTTTAAATATTGCTCCTGTAAACTACTTAGATAATTGCTAGAATAATAGGTTTTGCATTATTATGTACTGTATTTTCTGAGGGATAAGAAGTCTGAAATTCAAATGTCTGCCATTATTTATTATTTAGTGACATCTTCGTGTTGGTATCCCACAATTCCATTGGAGTGGGTGGGGGTTACATGATTATATATGCAAATGTCATGTTAATCAGTCTCCCGATTTTTGGCCAGTTGTACCTACTTGTCATGGGCCTTTGTCCAGATTTTTGGTATTTCTAGTTTGAGAGGTATGGCCATACCTGGAAGTTTTGTGAATATTGTGGAATATTAAAAGCTTCTACTTCATTAAGCATTTCCAGTGTCTGTATAAATCTGTTGGATTTATTCTGTTATTTTTGCAGACCTGGTTTACATTCATGTTGGTCTTTTTCCTGGTATTAGTGTTCACACAATCCCCAGTGCAACAGTCTTGCACATTATTCTGTCATTCAGTTTATAGGCCCTCTGCCATGAGTGTATTATATCCAGCAAGAAGAAGAGCAAGACTTTTTGTCATTTATGTTGTACAAAGCCTGCATTTGTTTGTTTCTCTCACTTTTCAATGCACTTTGTAGAGCAACATCAGGTGGATATATTTCCATAAGAACAAGATATCTGATAAAGGTGAGAGACAAAAAATACAAGAACTGGAAAACAAGCTGAACTACAACTTTGAAAACTGAAATAAAGAAGCTGAATAGATAAATTAAAAATAGTGAGATACAAGATCAAGACATACAAACTGATAAACTGTGTGCAGAGTCTAAAATTTATTCTCAGGCACAACAGATTATAGATATATTTGCAAAATCTTATGCAAAGCAGTTTGGTTCCACAAAGGAGGTGATAAATTGTCCTAGTGATTCAGGCAACCTTACATACTGAAATCACATTAGATTATATTGAAAAGGAACTATGCAAACAGGATCTAAACAAATCACAGGGAGGAGACAGAATTAGTAATAATGACCTGTGAGCACTTCAGCAAGAACTTATAGTATCATTATATCTACTGAAGTGTGCAGTGGTGCAGCGGTTAACATTCTTGCCTCACAGCAAGAGGTTCTCTGGTTTGATTCTTAGCTGGGGTGCCTTCTTTGTGGAGTCTGCATGTCCTCCCTGTGTTTGTGAGGGTTTCCTCTGGGTACTCTGGTTTCTTCCTACATTAGAAAGAGATTCCTTTGGAGTGTTTCTCCCTGGGCCTCTGCTGAAAATTGGCTTGTTCCAAGTCGGACTTTCCTGATAAACAAATGTTAAGTAAATATTATATGAGTCTACTTGAAAACACCGACACGTCAAAACACCGACGATGAGAACAACGAGACCGGAAGATCGACAACTGAGATGACCGACAGTTTAAAAGCATGAAACTTCACATGCCTGACAATCAACAAAACAAATACCTTTTCTAAAAAACACACACACAACAGAAGCACACCAAAAACCTTACAAACTTACACTAAACCTTATGTACACAACTATCTATGCACTAACCTTAACCCAAACCCTAACCCTAAGGTCTGTCACTATCGCACACTCAGCTAACCAGCACCCTAACCCTAACTCACTTAACCCGCCCCTAACCCTAAAGTCTGTCACTATCGCACACTTACCTTACCCGCACCCTAACCCTAACACAGTTAACCTGCCCCTAACCCTAAAGTCTGTCACTATCGCACACTTACCTTAACATGTTAGTGTTCTCAGTGTTGGGCTTTTAAACTGTCGGCCATCTCAGTTGTCGATCTACCGGTCTCGGTGTTCTCGTCATCTGTGTTTTGGCATGTCGGTTTTTTCAAGTAGACCCATATTATATATATATATATATATATATATATATATATATATATATATATATATATATATATATATATATACGGGTCTATGTCATATCGACTTTTCTGAAACTCAAAAAAATATCTAAGAGACCATATGGTTGAGTTGCTGAAAACTCAATCATCAAAAAAAAAAAACACAAAAATCTACCTTTTTTTACATTTTTGAAGGGGGCAAGCCCCCTGCACCTCCTAACCCCATGTGGGGGGCTGTGCCCCGTAACCCCCCCCTGCAAATTGTATATACCAACTCTGAAATTGCACTTGGAAAAGGGTAAATCTCCTGATCCTCACTGTACTGAGAGCTCCATTCAAAAGCTTTGAATTTTCAAAAACTCGATCAACTCAATCAACTGATAGGGACCCACACACACACACACACACACACACACATATATATATATATATATATATATATATATATATATATATATATATATATATATATGGGAAGATTTCTCAAGACAGCAGAGATGCACCTGTTAAACCTGTCTTTAAGGGAAAGGGGAGTAAGACAAAACAAACCCGGTGTCAGTTTACTTTTGTGTTGTGAAAAAATAATGGAGAAGGTAATATTGGATAAGTTATTGTCAGAATTGGAAAGGGTGGGACTTGAAACCATATATCAGCATGCTTATGTTGAAAAAAAGATCTATGACCACCTGTAACATGATGTTCTATAACAATATATTAACAGCTATGAATGAAAAATTGTGCTGTGATATAATTTATATAAATTCAACTTCAGCATTTGACAGGGTCATACACAAAACATTGATCAATAAATTAGAAAAACTAGGTATCGATGTGCTCCTGATAGGAAGGACAGCTGCATAACTTACAAATGGGACATGGCAAGTTTCATACAGCAACTGGATAGGTGAAATTCAAGGTTACAGTCAGGGTATACCATAGAGCTTTGTCCTAGGCTCATACTTGTTTAGATTGTAACTTTCAGATCTATCTTTTTCATCTGAGGTGTTCTATAATCTGTATGCAGATAACATAAAATTGGGTAAAATGATTACATGTGTTACAGGTAGGTCATTTCTTCTAAACAGTTTGACTAAATTGACCATTTGGGCACAGGAGAATAATATGCTGATAAATACATCAAAAGCTAAGCATATGAAATTTGGGAGATATAAATTGAAAGATGAATATTTAATACAACACACAGTGATTGAAACTGTAGATTAATTTAAGGACCTAGGTATATGGATATATCCAGCTTTGAGTTTTACTAATCATATCAACCAATTGCTTAATGATAGCTACATAATTATAGCTTGTATAAAAATATTTATAAAGTCTAGGAAATCAGAATTGATAAAACAATTGTTTGTAAATTGCACTAGACACAAACTTGAATATGTAATAACAATATGGAAACCTTATAAGAAAACATGCATGAGTAAAGTGGATAGAATATAGTGGAAATATATCAATGGAATCCATGGATGTGGAATTTTAAGTTATTATGAAAGACTAAAATATCTGAACTTGTACTGTGTCTCATATAGATATTTAAGAGGAGATCTTATTCAGATATATAGGCCATTTAAAGACAACTACCTCTGGGAATGTTTGGGGTTATCAAAAAGTAGTCCAGAATCATCAGACAAACTATGTACAAGATTCTATAGGAATGAGAAATGTACTAACTGGATCTCTTCAGAGCTGCTAATGTGTGGAATAGACTACCAAACTACATTAAAGCAAGTACTAGTTTAAATAATTTTAAGAAAAGCCTGGACACTTATTATGGGAACAACTGTCCTGGTAAATTGTAATCTTTTTCAAGGAAGCCTATACCTCCTTTGCAGCGAGGAATACATAATCTTGATATACATTGATTTTTACATACCAACTGATAAGCATGAAGCATTTTTCTTGTTTTTCTGTCCGACTGATCCAGTACTTTTTGTGGCTAGTCGATCACCCCAAAACTGTAAGTTAGAGCAAATTGATTTATAGTACGGACTTTATTCCAAGATGTCAGGGCAGTTTTCAATATTAGGTTTTAGTCTTCTGAAGTGTTCCTTTCTGAGATTTATTCTCATTTGTTCATCTATTAAGTTCAGTATTATGATGATATTGACCTTGTGTTTATCCCAACAAAGCCTGTCATCGGTAGTGTCCTTGCAATGAAAAACTGCTACTATAGTTCCAAATTAGGAAAGGACATTTAATGTTGGGCATTTTCTGATCAATTAGCTTAACTGATCTGGGTGGTAAGTAATTTGAGAGAATTCTTATCAGAGTTATGCAAAGTACAGCAGATAAATTATATTATGATGTCCACGAATGTGTCATTTCATTAGCTAGATCTTCAATAACTAATATAATAAACATCTCTGAAGTTGTTACTTGGACAAAGGTATTCCAGTGGATGTGATTTATTTTGGCCTTTTCATTCAGTACCCCATGACATCATTATTAAGACACTGATGAGATGGAAGTTTAATGATTATATTGTCTTGTGGATTATGTCTTGGCTATAGGGTTGCAAAGGTTTTCATCCAATGAAGTAGGTCCAAGGACTTCAAAATATTAAGGGGTATAAAAAAATAACATTTTGGCCCTTATTTACTCAATATTTTTATGTCTTCCTTTCTTTCATCAGACAGATACTGGATTGGAAAATTCACAGATGATACTAAAATTGCTGGACCTATAACATCCATAAGACATAAATTAGAAATAAAAAGAAAATATAGAGACAGTAAATTTTTGGTGGGCTGAAGAGAATGGTGTCCATTTAAATACAAATAAATGTAAAATTATGTATTTGGGAAAAAATATAAAGTATCCATATAGCATGAATACTATAATAACTGAGAAATGTAAATGTTTCCTGCTTGATGATTTAGGAATAGTAATAGATAATAAGGTTAAATTCCAAGGGCAACTGAATGTTGTGCTAAGAAATAAATATTATGTGGGTGGAATGCTACTGACAACAAAATCCTCAAGGAATACTAAGGTACTGATACCTATTTATAAAACACTTATTAGACCATTAATAAAGTGTGGAACTTAAAATAAAATGAGCTATGCCATGCATGGCTCTGCGGTTCCAAACCAGTTATTTACAGCAACTCCAGCATAAGAATTATTTCTGTAAAGAAATATTAAAAATTTTGCAAGCTATAAAAATGTCTTTATATGAAAATGCCATAAAGTTTGACTTTGGGCAGAAATAAGTTATTTTCACTGATCTTGGTATGTGAAACAGTCACAGGGCATGACAGGTGCAATAGAAAATGCAGACAGAATGGATGTTGGTATACAATGATCAGCAAGTTGCTCAAACATAAGCAATTAAATAGTACTTGGTAGCAAAAATATATGCAACATGATTAGTATTATAAAAAGCTAATCAGTGAAAGTAAACAGGAGCAGGAAAAATGACAAACTACATATACTTATGGCATAAAACAAGCATACAGAATGACCTCTTGCATGGAAATCATTTAAACAACATTTATAACATGAACATACAGAGTGACTTGGGTTTAAGCAAGAAAATTGAACATATGCTACTAAGTGATTAACTGTGGAAGCAATATACATGTAGGATGATCTTAGCATTGTAAGAGTCTAATTAGTAAATATTATTGATATAAAGGAGCAAACAACATTACAAAACGTTATATAGCATGCTTATGGCATATAACATTTTGATGTTACTACAGCAAAACTGGAAAACTATTTTGAAAGAGCACAGGTTTCTTGTGAAGTTCATAAGACGGAAATGCCTCAACACTGTTCAATACAATAGGTAAAAAAGTACTGGCTTTTGCAGTTTACTGGCACTAGTAAAACAAGAAGAATTCTCATTTCTACAGGATGTGGCAAATTTGCAAACTTACTTGGATCCAAAATCTTGAGTATTAACAAAACCATACAGATTCCAGAGTATAAAACAGTGACTATATTAAAGTATATATATGGTTGTATAACAGAAATACATAAATTACCAAATGATTGCAAGTTTAGAGAGGAGTAGATGAGGCATTAAGAGACAAGCTTATATGTGGGCTAAAAAAGGAGAAGAATGTGGGGAATACTACTGTCAGAGAAATATTTAACAGAGAAGGCAGTAAGCAGTGCTATATCGTAAGAGACCAGTGCATAAGATGTTGTTGAGATCTGTCAAAATATACTTTTGTATTCCATGAATAGTGTCCACTAAGCAGACTCACGAACAAGGCATGTTTTTCTACAGCAAAATATTACATAAAGATCTTGATTGTTGGTTAAAATACAAAAAATGGAGAAGGTTATATAAGAAGAGTCATGCTGAGCTTATGTGTAAATGAAAGGTGGTATAAAGGGTACAGGTCATAAAACAAAAACTAGAGAAGTACGTGAAAGGCAGTGAGTAAGCAAAACGTGGGTAATACAGGTAGTAATATTGATTCAGAGGTAGTGGTAAGTAATATAAATGGTGGACAAGACTGAGATTTATGTTTTGAACTGTAATCTATTACTAAAATGACAAAAAAAACACTAAAACAATAAGTGAAAAGGTCACTGAAAAACCAATCAGTAAAAACAAAATGAAAACTCCAGCAAAGCTAGGAATTCCACTGAGTGACCTCCCAAACCTCTTGTATCAGAGGCACATAGGATATATATATAAATGACCCTTATGAACATAAGCTGTTTCAGCTAATTGGCAATTCTGAATGCCCATGACTTGTTTTGATGGACAATTCTAGACCAATAAAGCCAAACACCACTAGCTGTAGATATGCATATTTCAGCCTTATTATGACCTCATTACCACAAGCAGAGTGTTTGACTAAGAATAAGAAACACAGGGCTGTTATATCCAGCTGATGTCCATTATCATTAGGGTCACTGCAAAGATATCCCAAACAACAAAGTATAACAATAAGTGAGAAGGTCACTGAAAAACCAATCAGTAAAAACAAAATGAAAACTCCAGCAAAGCTAGAACTTCCACTGAGTGACCTCCCAAACCTCTTGTATCAGAGGCACATGGGATATATGCAAATGACCCTTATGAACATCAGGTGTTTCAGCTAACTGGCGATTCTGAATGCCCATGACTTGTTTCGTCATTTTAATGGAAAGGGTTTGGCTTTATTGGCCTGAAATTATCCATTAAAACGACGAAACAAGTCATGGGCATTCAGAATCGCCAATTAGCTGAAATACCTGATGTTCTTAAGGATCATTTGCATATATCCCATGTGCCTCTGATACAAGAGGTTTTGGAGGTCACTCAGCGGAAGTTCTAGCTTTGCTGGAGTTTTCATTTTGTTTTTACTGATTGGTTTTTCAGTGACCTTCTCACTTATATTTTTAGTTTGTTGTTTGGGATATTTTTGCAGTGACCCTAATGATAAAGGACATCAGCTGGGAATAACAGCCCTGTGTTTCTTATGTTTAGTCAAATACTCTGTTTGTTCCGTGCTGATGAGGTCATAATAAGACCAAAATATGCATATCCGCAGTTAGTGGGGTTTGGTTTTATTGGTCTGAATTTGTCCATTAAAATGATAAAACAAGTCATGGGCATTCAGAATTGTCAATTAGCTGTTCATAAGGGTCATTTGCATATATTCCCATGTGCTTCTGATACAAGAGGTTTGGGAGGTCACTCAGTAGAAGTTCTAGCTTTGCTGGAGTTTTCATTTTGTTTTTACTGATTGGTTTTTCAGTGACTTTCTCACTTATTGTTTTAGTTTGTTGTTTGGGATATTTTTGCAGTGACTCTAATGATAATGGACATTAGCTGGGTATAACAGCCCTGTGTTTCTCATGCTTAGTCAAACACTCTGCTTGTGCTGTGCTAACGAGGTTATAACAAGGCCGAAATATGCATATCCACAGCTAGTGGGGTTTGGCTTTATTGGCCTGAAATTGTCCATTAAAACAATGAAACAAGTCATAGGCATTCAGAATCGCCAATTAGCTGAAACACTTGATGTTCATAAGGATCATTTGCATATATCCCATGTGCCTCTGATACAAGAGGTTTGGGAGGTCACTCAGTGGAAGTTCTAGCTTTGCTGGAGTTTTCATTTTTTTCTGGCACACTCTTAAAACAGATTCATTAAAAGAGTTATTAATGACAAATGCTGGTGAGAAATAGCCCCTGAAGGCAAGCTTAACTACCCATGATGCATAATGGAAAAACACGAATGCTAGGCTGATCAAGATCCCTTCTTTACTTACCTTTGGAGGCAAAGACTCATAAGTAATGTGTTTATATTAGAATCATCACAGCATGACTGTCATCCTTCCAGGTTCCCACCAAAATTTTTTTTTTTGCACACAATCCCTTTTTGCACACAGTCCGTTTTTGCACACAATCCTCTTTTTTGCACACAATCCCTTTTTGCACACAATCCCTTTTAGTATGCACACGGCACCACAAGGCTATTACTGTCTGACTAATTTACCTAATGTAACTGCGATTGTAATGTTAATGAAAATGCACACAGCAACCTGCTTGTTCACACTTTACTATTGGAAAGGAACTGTTGTTAATTTAAATGGCCTGCTAGAACTAATGTATATAAAGGAAGTGAAAATGGTTGCTCATACTTATGAAACATGTCTTTCTGAAAAAGTCTTGATAAATAAGACGAAAGCGCTAAAGTTCTACAAGAGTTGTTGGTGTGATTTACTATTTTTTTGAATGCTTTTATTGTCACGAAGTTCAGTTCTTAATATATATATATAAATATATATATGTGTGTGTGTGTGTGTGTGTGTGTGTGTGTATATATACCCAAATTACACATTTACTTATATAATATAATGTACCATCCACCTCTTAATTGATAACTATCTCAGCAGGCAGGAAATCTCTATCTTATTTGAACTCACTAGACAATATGCTTGTTCCCCTCTCTTGCTGGCATCATAGCATTAGGTATCCCAAAGCAGTGCAGCAACTGCCTTATGTGCAGAAATAATCAACTCCTACTAAGCATAAATAACTGTATCTGTGAGAGGTGGACATATTTAAGAGATATGGAGACCTCACTCTCACAAGCACACACACACACACACACACACACACACACACACACACACACACACACACACACACACACACACACACACACACACACACACACACACAAAGAGTGTGTGCACTGCGCTAACAGACCTCATGCTATATTCCCAACCCTGACACAATGTCATGTCATATGCTGATATTGTAAAGAAATGAATTGAATACCAGGTGGGGATTAATCCATTTGCACAAGAAACCAAAACCACAGCCACAACAAACCACTGAGCCAATACTAACATGAACAGTCAGAAATTATGTATGCCAAAAACAATATTTTATTTGTTTAAAGAAATACTTACCTAAATCTCCTAGATCCAAAAGGATTAACTCTCTGCAAAAATCTAAATTAAACATTAAAGCGCATATCTCACCTTTACCAAATACTTACCATGAAACAAAGGGTGTCAATTGTAGTACACCAGACCACTCTATAAATAAAAATGTTTTAGTGAGTAATGACGCCTTAGTGAGACATACAGATTCCCTACTCACTAGGCTGGACAAAGATAGGATAACTGTGAGATGCCTTTCAGGTTCCAAGATATCAGACATCTCAAGGGCCATTAGGACCCTTACACCAGACAAATACAATTGCAACATGGTAGTCGTGCATCTGGGGAGATTTACCTCACCAGACATATCCAACAGTTGGAAAGAACCCAGTGGTTTTTAACAAAGATGATCAAGGGCTTAGAATTCCTAAGCTACCAGAAAGTACTAGAAGCACTGTCACTCCGTACTGTGTTTTATAGGTCCCTCAGAGGAGACCTATGCCTTGCCTTTTGAGTAATTAGGGACTGAGTAGTCCAGAATCTCCTGTAACTTCATAAATTAAGCAGACTCACAGATACCAGAGCATAAGATCTAAATTGGCTTCAGCAGATCAATAAAACAAGGTTGAGAGACAGATTCATTACCCAGCATCTCCCTCATCTCTGGAATAGACACCCACTGCAGATAAAGCAACATGCTATACTATTTCCTTCAAGCAGGAGCTGGATACTTGGCTGGGTATTCATAAATTCACCACAGGCATGACTGGCCTAGCCCTCCTCCAGAAGGGAGCTACAGTCTACGGTGGGAAATGGCAAGGCATAATGATGAAAAGACTCAGTATCCCTGAACTTTCTATGAGTCTTGTTAATAATCTGGAGTTACAGATAGTATTTAGTTGTTTACGTATTATTTAATTACCATTTGTTTACTGGGATACTCCAGCTGGGCACACAACCCCTTTTCAGTGGAGGCCCAGGGAGAAAAGTTCCACACAAAATACATACATTAAGTTCATGAAAGATTAAAGTAAGAAAGAAGAGAAAAGAATGGAAACAACTAGCAGTTAATGATTCGAAGACAAAAAGTACATATTATACCAATGAGTAGGTCGTCCTAACTAACAACAAAAAGGAAAAGAGCAGCTAAGAAGAGCTATTGCACTACAGGAATATGTTCATTGCATTGTACGTGTTACAGATACAGCTAGAAACCTCAATTAACCAGCAAACAAAACAGAAAGAGGCTGGGTTATGTGTGAGTAATCAAACGGAAATAAATAGGGTAACTATACTACAGTACAGTACACATTAACATTAGTTTCTAAGCTTAGGTTTATATACAGCATTCACAAGAGAGTGATTCGACCACTATAGATGGGTTAAGAGGGATGCAAGGAGTAGTTTAAAGGTACAAGAGAAAGGTGTTAAGTAGATGGTGGGCTACTGAGTGGTAAGACAGAAGAGTAGCTTGTGAAGTACAATGGAATGGGAATAAACAGATGCAGATACATTGCGATGAAAGCTATAAGAACAGAGCGAACGAAGTTTGATGAGATCTACATAATTTCCATTGCATATAGAATTTCACATAATTTCCATTACAATGAACTGAAGACATTTTCACATCCCTAAGCATAAACATGCCTTACAAAGCCTAACGTAATTCAAGCATATTGACATATAGAACAGGATGACTCATTAAAGCAGTTTCTGACTATCTGTGTAAACGTTAGGCTTTACTCAGTAAAATGGACTTTGTTTTTTGGAGTGGCCTCTGTGCAAGCCATGTGGCAGCGAACAATGGATAACATCCCACATACAGCCCCAAATACACTTTGTTTAATATCGCCTTTATGATAACTTGGTGAAAGATAGGAACACTGAAAATTATATAAACAATTGATGAGTAGTCCTAGAGAGACTAAAGTTGCATGGACTCTAAGCAAAGATAAATGGAATTTGTTTTTTAAGGGAACAAATGATTGTTTGAATTTCACTGACTGAGATGGGCTGTGCAAACTGAAAGAGAAGACAGAGGGTGTGCTTAAGAGACTAAAACTAGTGAATATGTCACAAATGAGATTCTCTTTACGACTAGTGAAGTACTACAAAATGTTATCAAATATCTATCAGTGATTCTGTAAATGTTAAACATACATGTTGCAATATGGAATTACATGAGAATGGAATGAAATATTTGAATGGTTCTTCTTAATGAATAAACATGTAAAAATGGGGGGTAGTGAGGTAATTTGTTGAAGTGTATAAAGTGGATCTAATAAAAAATAGCATCGCCAAATAAGAGGTAACAGTCATTCCCCTGAAAAAGTACACTACTATCTCAAGGTAAGGGGGAGCAGGGCTGGATCTAGCACAAGGTGATTTAGACAGCTGCCTAGGGCCTGATGCTGGATGGTGGAGGGTTTGGCTTTAAAATATAAAAACAAAACAAAACAAAATTAAATGATTCTGCAGCTGTACAGAAATTCTGCTCTGTACTTTAAAAAAATGATTCTCTATTCCCATCTTCAGCATCGGTCATGTCAGCCTGAGTAGTCAGATGAGAAGAAGTAGCCTCAGCAACATTTTTAGCATCAGTAGCACGGAGTTTTGTTTTGTTGTCACTGCTGAGTAGGAGAAGTAGTTTTGTTTTGCTTTTTGCAGTCACTACTTCTGAGGAAGTAGCTTTAGCAACCTTTTTAGTGTCAGTAGCACTGAGCAGGAGATTTGTTTTGCTGTCACTACTGAGCAGACACTATTATGTGCATGGACAGTGCTTCAGGATTGATTTGTTTTGTCTTTTCAGCATGCTGGGAGCATTCCTTTTGGAAGTGCTGTTTTCTGAAGATGATGGCAGAACTGTTTTTTTATTTTTTATGATGATGATGGCAGACTTGGAAATAAGCAAGTGGAGCTTCAGATTTCTGTTTGTGTGTGTGTGTGTGTGTGTGTGTGTGTGTGTGTGTGTGTGTGTGTGTGTGTGTGTGTGTGTGTGTGTGTGTGTGTCTACAAAGAAGATTCTCCGGGTGTATTCCCCCAGGGATGTAAACTCTTCATGAAAATTAAATTTCCCAGAGTGTAGTCCTCCCAAGTATGTAAATTCTACAGGAAGATTCAGAAAGGTGTGTTCCCCCAAGGATCTAAACTCTAAAGGATAGATACTGAAAATGGCCAGAATGGATTACAACTGCTGCCCCTCCATGGGGATTATGGAAAACAATTTCAGGTAAATCTGCGTTATGCTTGCTCAAAAGAGTCACAGGAGCACTGTCTGGTTAAGTGACTTACTCAGAGTCAGATAGGTGGCAAAAGGGAATAGAAAGATTCAAACGCAGTACCCTTAACCACTGGAAGCACATCATTAAGAACTTAGAGCCTTAACTCACTGCACTAACTGCCAGACCTTCTTTAACTTCTTCATTATGCGATAACAGTCAAGAATATTACTAGTCATTAGAGTTTCATAGCTATTGTTCAGAAAATGCATTTCAAGTTAATTAGAGTTCTCTGACATTTAAGGCTCTGAGCTATTACCAACTGCTTTTTGTAGTCAAAAGTGCGTGGTTTGCTTTCTGTGTGCCTTTAAGCAAGTCACTCAGACAGTTCCTGGCTCGTCCTTGAAAAGGGTTACTTTGTACAGGTCATCACAGATTAAAGAAGATGGTATTTGGGGCTCTGTTCCCATAATATTTTTGGCTTAGCCCAAAGTTCTTCAACAAAGAGGTTGAGAGGTATTTTTGTCTGTTCCTTGTAAAATTTGTGGCTTTCTTCAAAGTGTAGTGGACTGCAGTTATTAAATAATGACAAGCATGGTTTCAGACTGTATCCTTCAAAAAAGAAGGTCTGGCAGTCAGTGCAGTGAGTTAAGGGTGGTGCTCGCCTCACAGTAAGAGGCTCTCTGGTTTGATTCTCGCTTGGGGTGCCTTCTTTGTGGAGTCTGCATCTCCTCCCTGTATTTGCATGGGTTTCCTCCTGGTGCTCTGGTTTCCTTCCAAAGTCCTGTATCTGGAGTCTTTCTCCCTGGGCCTCCACTAAAAATGGGCTCTGTCCCATTTGGACTTTCCCAGTAAACAAATGTTAAATAAAATACTAATGCAAAGATTTTCATTTTAGCAACTTTCTAAGTATTTAAGAGAAGCATTTAAAATGTGTTTCTGATTTCTGGGTCTCTGACTCTGATTTGAGCTAGGATGTTGACAAGGCAGAGGTAGGTTGCAAAGGGTTCCACTGCTTGGTTTTGACTGCAGCCAGCTGAGATACATTTCTTGCCCACTATTTATGAATGAATATTCATTCACTTGTTCTCAAGCAGATGTCTGAGGCATACAGTCATGTAAGTGTAAGGGTAACAGGCTTCACTTTTGTGGCCTGCCTTTCAGCAGAGGCTACCAACAGTACTGATACATTTCACACTCTGTGTGTAATACCAGCATCCTTAGATGTTTGAGCGATGGGGCACAGATACTACTCTTGGGCATGTATGACATTACAGCATGTTGAACATTGCACAGGAAATGTCTAGTTAGGAGAAGCTAAAGAAAATCCACCATTGCTTTGAAGGCTATTGATGACAGCCCCTGAAGTTATGTCTCTGCTCCTCATTTTGGACAGAGCCACTGGAGGTGTTAAGTGATATGTGTTACTGCATGGGTATCGGAATATGTGAAAATAATACTAGTCAAGGCCTGATAAAAATGGGACTGTGGGGTTGAGGGGTAAAAAAAGGTATAAAAGGTGAGACATCCTAGGATGCTTATTACACTGTCCTCTTTCTAATGCTAACTTGAGACCATACCTGTTTGTTTAGGCATCGGGTAAGATATCTGACATGTAGTGCTCATCACACATACAAAGTATCAACCCTATAATCACAGAGAAGTACTTTCTTTCTGCTTAGCCCAGTTAACAAACTTACTCTCACATAAGCACTAAACTGTAAAGCAAGTAACTGTCTATAAGTACTACATTTCTAGATAATCATTCTTAAATATGAATTCTGTGTAATCTAAGTGAGCCCAGAAAACATCAAGGTTCAGTCCACATTTGGTTTGCCTATAGTTCTTTGAATTCCTAGTGTTATATTGTTCACAGCATGTTTATCCCTGAACAAATCATTCCGTCTTAATCCAGTCTTACTCATTTAATATTAGTTCTTTTCATCACCAATTTCATATCTGTGACATCAAATGATATACCGACACTAGCATGGGGTAAAGTGCATTTAGATTTAAATGCCAGATGAAAATTGAAACAACATTCTTCACTGTGAAACACTTTAATTACCTTATCAAGTTTACGTAAATGGAAGAATATTCCATCTTCTCTTTCTCTCTCTCCCTTTTTGCATTTGTTGTTTTCTTTAAAAAGATGAATGCTACATTTCTCTGTATCCCTACATTCATGCATGCATGCTGTGTTCTGTTGTCCCCATGGCTACCTCAGTCCCTGCTTATGATAGTCCCTAGAAGCCTTTCATGTTTTTGGCCTGGCATTCTGTATAACTGAGAAAATAAAATTAAAAAAAATACTCAGCTTATGTCAGAAGACAAGGAAAGGTATGGGTAACTTAATATTACAGAGGCTTTAAATTGAAATACCGAACCTGTGATGAAACAAGAAAGAATATAGGTACCTTGGTATGGCAGAGATTTAGTATTTTTACAAACTGTAGTAGAAATAAGATTTTCAATACAAAAAGCATTCCTCCCTACATGGCATAGGATCAGCCCTTGTGGCCCCCTTTCCTAACTGAATCTACATTCTTAGTTTAGTACGTAATCAAGTGATCTTGGTGGCACATCAAACCTTCCCCCAAGCACCTGAAATAAAGACATTTCTAATTCTAGGCTAAAGTTATAAAAAGTATTGCTAAGCTTTCAGACAAGCACAGCTTCAGCCTCAAAGCATAACACATTGTGACTTCTACAGCTGCATTTGTATTTTAACCAAGGCTGCTCAAACTATATCAGTTCTAAGAAGTGTTTCTAGCAGGTTCCCTAGAAGAATTACAGAGATATATTAAGTAGACAGGTTGTAAAAATTAATAGTTTGTAGGAAGAAATACTTGTCGATCTCTGACAGGAACTGGGCGCACATACTTAGATAAATTAAGAGCAAGTTGGAGTTCTTTGTGTCAAAGTCAAGGAAAGGTATAATTTCCAGTGTTGAGATACGCTGACATTTCTGCACACCAAAATAAACAGACAGCTCTAAGTACTGTACAATGCTGTGACATTTAAAGATTTTAATAACTTTTATTTCAGGCAAGCAACACTGTTTAATTAATGAAAGGGTTGTGAACTTTTCATTAGAAATATCTAAAAAAATACAAATGAAATTACAACAGGCACAATACAAAATAGTGTCCTAATGAAAAAAAATGGTTAGTTATTAGTAAGTACCATACAGTCCTGCAAACTCTGCAATATGCTGATATTAACAAAAAACAAACCTGTAGGAGACAGAATACAGGGATAGGGCCTTGAGGCGGTCAGCATAGGACTTACTTATGCCCTGTATTCTTTTAGTGAGGAACCTCTGTGGACATTACAATTGTTGGATATGCCTGGTTAGGTACATACCAAAGGATGCATTGTACTCAATGACAGGTCTGATGAATGCTGAATACAGTGGAACAATGACTTCCTTGGACTTAGATGCCATACCTTAGTTCTTGTTATCGTAACAGTTTACATCATCATTTAATTTGCATGGCTTCTTTCTCTTCTGTATTTGGATAATTCAGAGTTTCTGATCATAAATGAGGTTATAGCTGGTACAACAGTCACTTCAACTACTTCAGTAACATTCTGTGATTCAGATGGTGTAGTGCCTGATGCAGTGTCATGATCGGGGTAACTGGGCATCTCTGCAACCATCTCTTTAACAGGCAATATGAGTCACTTCTTAACTGGAAGTGTCCATGCTGGTTTCCTCTTTGAAACTTCAGAAGTTTGAGCTGAAAACAGTCCTATCCAGTGTAGATGTCTTGGATTACATTCACCCCTGTGTATTAGCTGGTCTGACCAAAACAGCTTCCAACTGCTCTAAGTGTGGGGTGAAGTGATATTGAGTTCTCTGCAGGCTTCAGGTTAGATAGAGTTTTGGCTCATCTGTTTTAATATATCTGTTTTGGATGGGCCTTTTCCAAGCTAATTTCACATTCAGTATTTTATCTGGTTAAAGTTATGCTGACAGCATAGGCAACCTTCTAAAAAAAAAAAACAAGTAAAATAAGTAATATTCCTTACTGATGAACTGTAAACCATTATTGGATATTAAGATGTCACTGATTCCATGACATCATGGCGTAAAAAAGAAGTTATGTACTTACAATAATGTTCCATGTGTGTCATCCATCTCGCCTTTATTCTCTCTTGTGGGTCAGATCCGATTCATCAGATCCATCTCGGCATTTTTGAAAAGCTCAAGGCCTTCAGCAAATCCTATGGGTATCCTCTCTTACCATGATGCAGTTCCCTAAACCCTCAGATCTTGTTTGCTCATAAGAAAAAAAATGAGTGAAATCAAAGTTATAGGTAACAATATTTACAGTGTAAGAAGAATAAGTGATTTCTGAGGCTACAGAGTCCAAACGATATCCAGTTACTACTACCTGGTCTGCCAGGAGAATAGGCAAGGGTAGGTGGGTGGGTTGTGAGAATAAAGGTGGAGATGGACAACACACATGGAACATTATGGTAAGTACATAACTTATTTATGTGATGTTGTCAATCTCACCTTTATTCTCACTTGTGGGACCACGTCTGAAGCTTCCTGACTCTTGGGTGGCTCATGGGAGAATAGTCCTCAGCACCACAGAACCAAAGGATGCTCTACTCCTGGAAGCCAAATCTACTTTGTAATGAGTAATAAAGGTATGAGGGCTTGCCCAGGTGGCTGCAGTGCAGATATTGTCCAAAGACAGCCTAGCTTGGAAAGCTGAAGAAGTAGCCATCTCCCTGGTGGAATGAACTTTGACACGTTCAGGGAGAGTTTTGTTCTTAGAATTGTAAATAAAGGAAATACATTCAAAAAGCCATTTAGAAACTGTAACCTTAGATACTGGTAAGCCTTTCTTAGTGTTAGAATAGGAAAGACATAGGCGATATGATTTTCTGAATTATGTAGTTCTATGTAAGTAAAAAATGAATTGTCTATGAATGTCCAATAGTTGTAATGAATATTCCCCTTTATTTTGAAAATTTGGGAAGAATACCAGTAACTCAATAGATTGATTGAAATTATTTTCAGATACAACCTTGGGCAGAAAGGAGGGGTTGGTGAGTAAAGAACCTCTGTCCTTATGAAAAATCAAGTATGGTGGTTTGACAGATAAAGATTGTAATTCTGAAGCTCTCCTTGCTGAGGCGATAGCTACTAGAAATAGCGTCTTCCAAGAAAGATACTTTAAGTCACAGCTAGCAGAAGGTTCATAGGGAGGATAGATAATATGTGACAACACAAAATTTAGATCCCAAGATGGAGATGGGTCTTTGTACAGAGGCCTTAGAAGTATAGTTCCTTTCAAGAAGGCTTTACAAAGCCTCTTTGACATGATTCTATAGCCAATTTCTGCTATATGAAAGTTTGAAATTGCAGCTAATTGAACTCTAATAGTAGCTGCAGCAGCACTTTCATTGAAAAGTTTAGACAAGGAATCTAATATAAAATGTAGGGGAGCAGTAAAGGGATCAATCTGATTAGAATTAGCCCATAAAACAAACTTCTTCCATTTTCCCTTGGACAGTTTTCGTGTGGATGACTTATGTGTAGAAATTAAAATATGTCGTACAGGAGAGGAAAGAGAAGGAAGCCTGGCTATTAGGGAAATTGGAACAGCCAAGCTGTGAGTTTGAGGTCATTTACATTGGGATGAACCATTCCTGATGGCCAAGTCAGAAGATCTGGAATGGGGTCCAGAATGCATGGTTTGTCCTGAATATGAGGCTGAAGGAAGGGGAACCAGATTTGTCGAGGTCAACAGGGGGCAGTTAGGATTATTGTCATCTTCAACAAACTTGCTTTCTGTAGTAGTTTGGGAATTAGAGGAGTTGGGAGATAAGCATAAAGGAGTCCCGGAGGCCAATTGTGAAAAAATGTATCCCTTGAGCATTCCCCCAGAGGGGGGATTAGGGCAAAGTAATTTGGCATTGGTGGGTGAAGCAAAAAGGTCGCAGCAAGGCTGGCCTCATTTTCAGAAAATCTCTTCCACAATTTTCTGATTGAAGGACCACTCGTGTGGCAATACTATAGCTATGCTCAATTAGTTTGCTATTATGTTGGACCTCCCCGGGATGTGCATTGCTGTCAGAAAGTGATTGGAAGATGTACCCCATTGCCAAACCCTTAGGGCTTCCAGACAAATGGGGTAAGATTTGGTTCCCCCTTGCTTATGTACCAGATTATAGACACGTTGTCTGATTGGATTGCTATCGTTCCCAGAGGGAGACAATCTTGAAATGCTTGCAATGCTAAAAGCACAGCCCGCATCTACGTTTATGTGCAAATGGGCCTCATGTTGATGCCAGATGCCTTGAACTGTCTTCCCTAGATAATACCCACCCACCCTATCTGGGAAGCATCTGTGGTCACTGTGGCTTGGGATTGGGAAGGAATAAAGTGATGGCCCTGCGATACCAGAGGAGCATGAATCCACCAGTGAAGATCCTTTCTGCATGAGTTTGTTATCATGATTTTGTGTGTCATTGGTAGTTCTATAGTTGACCACTGTGTCAAAAGTAACCATTGCAGTATTCTCATGTGAAGATGAGCTAAGGGAATAAGGACAACTTGAGGTGGCCATTTTGCCTAGTACTTGAAGAACTAGTTTGGGAGAAGCTCATTTCTTTCTGATCAACATTTTTATGTAATATCAAAGACTGTCTACTCTGTCTTGTGGAAGTCTTGCTGTCATCCTTCTTGTGTCTATTTCTGCTCCTATGAAGACCAAGTTCTGACATGGCTTTAGAGCAGATTTTTCATAGCTTACTGTAATCCCTAGAGAGGAACAAAGTTATGTGGAGTCTTTGGTCTGTAGCATTAGATGCTGGTCAGGGCAGTTATAAGCCAGTTGTCCAGATATGGAAACACCCAGAATCGTTGATGTCTCAGGTGAGCCGCAACTACTGCCATGCATTTGCTGAACACTCTGAGACCTGTAGTGAGACCAAATGGCAGAGATCAATATTAGAAGTGACTGGCTCTTAGGCTGTAGTGCAAGTGACTTCTGGACCTCCTTTCCATCCGTATATGGTAGTATGCATCCTGAAGATCTATAGAGCACATCCAATTGTCTTTTTCCCAAAAGGGAAGTATTGACTGCAGTGTCACCATCCCAAACTTGTTCTTTTTGACTGATTTGTTTAGATTGCTGAGATCGTCTGGAACTGTTTTGTTTTTGGGAATGGGAAAGGAAAAAGGAATGATGTAACCCCTGGATATTATGTTCTGCACCTACCTGTCATTGGTTATTCTTAGCCAGGGGTGAAGGTGCAGAGACAATCATCCCCTGACTGCCTCCAGAGGCAGACAATTGGGCATCCCTTCAGGAACGCTGAAAGGGCTTACCAAAGAAAGATTCTCTGTGGCCCTGATTCTGCAGGCCTCCACTGCCATGAGGGTGGCATCTTCTATTATTATTCCCCTCTCTGCCTCTATGGAAACTTTCACCTTGTGTGCCTTGGAAAAAACTTTGTGATTTTTTGAACCACATCTTTCCACTACCTCTTTGACCTTTGGGAAAGGGTCTGGTGGGTGTAAAAAAATGTACTCAGATAAGGTCTTGGCTTATTGTTCACACCTGGTGAGTGTCTCTTTAACTTTGGGCACAAAAAAAAGGAGCCATTAAAAGGGTAATTAAGGAAGGAAGACTTGAAGGGCTCCACAAAATTGCAAAGGCGCATCCAGGCCTGCCTCCTAAGTGAGATGCCTGAACCTGCTGCCCTACTCATTCCATCTGCTATGTATGAGATGATTCTCATGGAAGAGTTAATGACAGAATTTAGCGTGGCGAGCTGACAGGTTACCTTGTCTGCAACATCATCAGCTACAACTCCTTGGACAGAGTCTGACAACTCCTTTATAAGATCCCTCTGTAGTCTAGTAAAATGTGTTAAGTAATTCAGCGCCCATTAAGGCAAAGGTTGCTGATGAAAAGACGCACTTCCCATATCTATCCATGGCCCTAGATTCTTTATTCAGGGGATGAATAGTGAAACTAGTCTTAGATAGTTCCATTTTAGTGGCTGCTGCCATGACCCTGGCATCAGCTGCTACACCTTTTGTGAGGAAAGGCTTTCTGAAGGGGTAGTAATAAATTTATTTGGCCTCCTAGGAGTAGGTTGTATGGTGTCTGGAGTCTCCTAAGCCTTCCAAGAGATTAACTCAATAAGCTCATCAGAAGGAGGGGGTCACCCAAGAGGTGGAAGGGAGACATGTGAAGGCTTTCAGGTATACTGATTCCTCAGCTGAAGGAGTTGTGGACTGCCAGTCACCTCTCTGCTTTAACATTTCCAGGATGTCTCCAAAGGAGACATCTTCAGGATGTGACCGAGGGGACCCTTCTGCATCATGGAGGTCAGTATCAGATGTGACTGACTCTTCTGGGAAGTCCAGATGATTCCTCTTGAAAGTCCTCTTCTGCAGGCCTTCCTCTGTGGGGTGATCTGGGGAGGTTTCAGAAGGGGGGGGGGCAAAGGGAATCTCCAGTGTGGAGGACAGATGCTCCGAGGCAGAGGTAGGATCCAAACTCACCCGCACTGAAGCCCCAAGAGGAACAGTCGAATCTAATGAGATCCAAGTCCACTCTTCAGGTCCGACTGGGGAGTGTAGGCTCCTAGACATTGCTCACTCAGACAGAGCAGAAGAACTCAGGGCAGACTTCAGATCCAAGGAACCTTTGGCCCTGGGGATCCAAGATGGACACCAGCTGGAAATCCGAATCTGCCAGCTCCAATACCAGGGGTGGGACCAGAGGAGGAATAAATGCCGATGGAGAGGACATTGTCGGATCCAATGCCTTTGGGCTTGGATCCAGTAATAACTTGGCCAATGCCAGTGTCTTCAGAAGCCTCTGCACTACCCTGTCCACATCACCATCTGACAAGCTCCTAGTAGATCTGCTAGATAAGGTAAGAGGTGTTGATTTTGTCAAAATTGGAGATGAGAGGTGAGAAGATATAGGCTCCAATGATGGTGAACAGCTCCGAAGTCTAAACTCAGTGGGAGCTGAAGAGGTCGGAGCAGAAAGTTCAGGCTGCTCTGAAGACCTCTCAGATCTGAAAGCTACTGGCTGCTCCAAAGAAGTTGTAGGTGCAGTCAGTTTAGGTACTTTCTGTCTCAGCTCTGAGGATGATTTTGGAGTCGAGAAAGGTCGCTTTTGAGTTTTCTCTGACTTATCCAGTGATTTACTAGATATAGAGGACTTAGGTGAAATAGCCTCAGAAAAGGGAGTTTTTAGTAAACCTTTAATATCAGTTTATTTTTACACTCTATAAGAACCCTTTGGTTGAAGCCATGGCAAATGGAGCATGAGTCTTCTAAATGTAAAGGCCCAAAGCAATATATACACACAAAGTGTGTGTGTATCACTTAGAGCCATCTTTTGCCACATTTATCACATTTTTTAAACCCTAAGGGGGTTCCCATCCTGTTTTTGAGACATATTGCTGAATTCAAATACAAGCAATTCAAATTATGTTTCAGAAAAAAAGGAGAAAACATCACACACACACACACACACACACACACACACACACACATGCACACAAACACCCTCTAACTAAAATGGACGTTAACTACATTTAGGAAAAATAGAACATTTATTTTAAATTGTAGCATTAGAGAGTTAAAGAACGTCCTCTAACTTAAATTGACATTGGAAAGGGAAAGCTTAGAAGAGGTAACAACACTCACACAGCCAAAAAAAAATCCTTAATAAAAATTGGGCTAAAGAAGGGGAAGGGAATTGCTAATTAAGAAACAGAAACTAAGTACAAAAGTTGATTAATTAATTAGGAAATACAACGAATATATAAATAAACTTTCACTTAGCCCACAGCTTCCTGGAAGGACCACATTTTTCGCTGAGCAGCAAGTGAGATCTGGGGGTTTAGGGAACTGCATCATGGGTAAGGGAGAATACCCACAAGCTTTGCTGTAGGCTTTCAGCTTTTGAAAAAGTCTGAGACATATCCAATGGATCGGATCTGACCCACAAGTCCAAATAAAGGTGAGACTGACAATGTCACATCATTATTTTCAACAGCATAATGACTAATTGTGAAGCTGTATTTGATCATTTGATGACTTCTGGATACTTTGTATAATAGTGAATACAATGAGATATTTGCTATCCTTGAACAGAAAAAAAAGCAGCAGCTAATATATTCCATGGCCTGCCTGGTACTCCATGAGGTATCACAATGTCACAATGCCTTTAGCAGAGCACATTCCTCAAAGGAACACAGTCCATTCTCCCTTCTGCACACATATATCAACTGAAAGTTGAGCAAGAAAAAAAGAACAGAGAAAAAAGCTCTGTACTGTGAATAATGTAGCCAGCCACTGTCTTATTCCACTCATGACAAAGTGCTACATTTCTGAATGCCGCTAATGCATTACTAAATGACCACCATTTCCCAACTGCATCCCTTACTACCTTGTGCCCCTTCTCCCCATCATGGCAATGCCTCTGGCCTTTAGTTCTACTATTATAGAGTATACTGCAGATTTGACAGTTTTTAACCACAAGCTGTATTTAATGAGACATACCAGGCCAAAAGATTATGTCACACACCCTGTCTCTTTACATTTGACAATGCTTATGCTCACCTCATGGATTCTTTCTGGCATTTTGTTATGGTGTTGGTTTGGCAGAATTACTCTGCTGAATTTGAATAATAGTCCTTGCGGCACATGACATTATATTGTATGAAGTACAGTAAGTTTGGATAGGACTTTTGAAAATCTTTTCTTTTCTTCATTTGGTCATCCTGACAATACCAGACTTCTTCACATCTGCGGTTCTGTGTCCTGTAGTTGTGTAGATAAATTCTTGGAATAAGTTTATAGGACCAGCAAATAAGTCAGCATATTTTCCATACATATCAAATAAAACAGCATCCAGATTTTTGTTTACAGTCTGCTGTCCAGCAACACAGTAAACTGCTCTTTGCCTGATTGGTGTAAAAAATGTGTGAATCTTTTGCCTCACAAATCTGCAAACTAATGCCTTTGGGATCTTGCAAATTATTTACTTCATGGGCATATGAATCATGGTCTCTTTGAGTCTGCAAAATTTATACTTCATAGGCATACAGATCATCTTGGCATAACAACCACTAATGCTTTGTTGTAACTAAGCCGTGGTGGTGCAGTGGTAGTGTTGTTGCCTCACAGCAAGAGCTTCTACTGTTCGATTCTTGGCTGGAGTGCCTTCTATGTGGAGTCTGCATGTCTTCCTCGTGGTCGAGTGGTGTTCAAAAGACATGTGTGAATGGGTGTGCCTTTGTTGAAGGTTGGGTGTCAGGCTGGCAACTCGGTGCCATAAAAAAAAAATCTACTGCCAATCATCAGTGGACTGGAGTTCTGCTGTGGTGACCCCTAACTGGGAAAAGACAAACAATGATGCTTTGTTGTAACTGCAGCTACACACTAAATCTGCTGAATCATGCTCAATTATTTGTTAGCTAAACTGTCCAGTAGAGCTGATCACTGTAGTGATGCAACATGAAACAATAACCTGTATGATTTATGCACACGATAAAGTTATTTTCAGAAGTATAGTGAGGGTGAGCAAAGGGGGCAGCCACCCTGGGTGCAAGGTTTTAGGGGGTACAATCATGAAGTGCAGTTACTGCATTCTTTGTTCTGTATTGGCATTTCTGAATGCCTGTAGAGAAAGTGAGTTCAGAGCATCAGCTCTTTGTGTGGGGTAGGTTATATCAAGATGATTGCTACAAACGGAGCAATTGGCTTGCTACAGTTAAAGATACACACACACACACACACACACACACACACACACACACACACACACACACACACACACACACACACACACACAGTATTTTTTTTTTGCTTTTGAACAGCAAGGGAGGCAGGGAGGAGGTGGCATTTATCCGGTTTGTTGTTCCTGTCTAATGGATCAGACCATTTTTTTTGCTCTTCAAATGAAGAACTGATGGGCTGAACGTCAGACTGGATGCTAATCCCAAGTGCTATATGAGCTTTGACTGTTTATTTGATCTAGTGACCTGAATAAGTCAGCAGTGAAGGTTTAAACTCTGAAGAAGAGCCCTTCAAGCTCAGTTTTAAGAATGCATTCTCAGATGTGACATTACATTCTGTTGCCATACCAAGATTAAATATGAGACTTCTCTTACTTATGGCCAACTCTCAGTCCAATGTTTTTTACAGTGATAATACTGCTGAGTATCTGTGTCTGGTGAAGAAAAATATATAAACTTCATACACATCGACTCTATTTGCAAACAAATCTGACAGAGTCAGTCAGGAGACTTGTTTAAGTCATTGGATGAAGTCAACAGTTTGCATCTATCACTTGCAAAACATTTTCTCCCCTTTTTTCTCTAGATTTATAAATTTGAGAATAATGTTTAGGTGATCAACCTCTCCTGCATTCTCTGTTGAGTGCAGGACATACCTTCTTATCTTACTGAGAACATCATTAAAAAGATGCTGTTATCCAAACTAAAATGTTGTAATTTTAATTGCATCATCAACCACAAACATATAATTTTTACATTATACCATGTATTGACATTATTCTGTCTAGTACTAATAGAGTTTAGCTTCATTTTAATTTTGCACGTATCCAGCTCCTCAGCAAAGTCTTCATTTTTATGCTGGTTAGTTATGCTGCTGAACCCGGATTTGCAGCTTCATTCAAAGTTAAGTCAGATCTAAAGATAGCAATGTTCAGCCTGATGAAGTCTGTTTGTGGAACTGTAAGAGAGACAAAAGCACTTGCATAGTGATTAGAAGATTATTGTCTCATCATCTGCTTAGTCTTCACCATTTCTTCAACAGTTTTGGCTCTTTGAACATTGTATTTATCCGTGGCCTGAACTGTCAAAGTGTTTTGGTTCTTTTTATGTTTGGAGTCTTACAGTTGATTACTTTTTGTTTGGTCATTTTTGTATACTTTATTCCCCCTCTACCAGTTGAACATTATACCTCCTCCTACAGAATGCCCATTAATACCCCATTGGAAGAAAATCACCAGATTCAATGGAATGACAACCATGTGGAGGTGGGGGTGAGGCCGTCATACATTGGGGTTACTTATGCCCTTGCCAACATTCTGGGTATAAGAGATTTTTATTATGATTTTTTTAAACACCTGTATTAACTTATCATTTGAGACATTAGGAAATTACATTAATAGAAAATAAATCGTTTTAACATTTCCATTTAAATACAATATACATCACATATATTTTCTTTGCTACTATCATCAGGCCAACTTTACAAAAAAAAAAACTACTGAATTCCTGCCTTCCCTTAAACCTCACTCCTCCTTCTCCTGAACATTATTATGCATGTATTATTGTTCACACAATTTCCATTTACTTCCATGTAATTTGCTCCTTCTCTCTTCTAAAGACCCCTCTACCAGTTATTTTATCTCTTTTATAATATTTAATACCTCAAATGCAGTTGGTGTAAACTTTGACTTCCATTTTTCAGTAATTTTGTTTTTGGCACCAAACAGATTTAAACTTAATAAGGCCTTACTGTATCTAGACAATTCAGATCATGTATTCCAGCTCAAAAGAATCATTTCCTTACCTACAGCTAATTGTTCATCCAGTATTTCTGATGAAGTACTCTGTAGGGAATTTTTAAAATCTGCCAACTCATTACACTCCCAAAACATATGTCCCCAGTTACCTCTTTCTTCTCCATCACACCTCCAACATTTGCTATCTACCTGAAGAAAAATTCTTTGAAGTCTGCTTGGTGCATAAAAATAGCTATGCAAACACTTCCTAGCAAAGATCTTAAACCTTCTGAACTTGTTAGCATACTTGGTGGGCCATACATATGTCTTCTCATTGTTTTCTTGTAAATTGCTTTTCCAGTCTCTCTTCCCAATCTTTTCTAACCCTTACTGATTGATTCTTAGAGTTATCATGCAATATTTTATATGCTCTACTAATTATCCCTTTTTATCGGCTACTTCTGTTCTAGACTCAACTAAAAACTCTTCCAGAGCAGGTACTTTTCATCTTTGTCTGTATTCTGAGATCAAGAGAAGGCAGTCTCTAGCCTGCAATTCAAATGTCTTCTTGGCCTCATGCCACTCTATTACCTTTCCAGCTTCAGTTATTTGCTCCCAATACCTTGGTTTCTTTGTCATGTTTCTCCAGTATATTCTAGCCCCCTCATGCCTACTTTCTGTACCCCTTCTTGCAGTCATCCCTACTGGCAAAATCTCCCTTCTCCATTATCATATTGGCTTGGTTCTTAGAATACTTTCTGCTACTTTATTAATATATTATTCCATATGGTTGCTATTATTCTTCTTAAAGATATGCATCCAAAATCCCTCTCTCTCTCTCACTCTATTTCTTGAACTTCCCCTTTGCTTCATCATCATCCCTTTCCAGTTTGAATTATAACTTCCTGCTTGTATTATGCATATGAGCTCCAAAATATCCCTTCAAATGAGGGAAACCTAGACTACCTTGATCTATTGGAAGGATCAACTTATCCCACTTAATTCTTGCCCTCTTTCCCTCCCAGATAAATTATTTCTTTAATTATTGTCCACAACTTCTCCTCGAGTTAATAAAAGTATGCCTGACCTGTATACAAGACTAAAGGGACTAAAAACATGTTCACTGCTTGTATCTTACTATCCATATCCAGAAATAGGAGTTTTCAGTTCCCCAATTTTTGCATTAACTTTTGCTTAGTCTCTTCCCACATATCCTTAGCTGCCATATTAGAAGTCTTTTTAATCCATGCTCCTAAATAATTCATCTTATTGTGTCCCCATAAATATGAGTATTGCTGTACCAATTTGTGTGTGGGTACATAATTTACGGCTATAGCCTTTGTTTTATCTTCATTAATTTTATATCTCAAAAAGACTTCAAACTGTCTAAAAATGTTCCACAACAATGAAATGTCCTTTTCTGGCTTTAGCAGGTACAAAATAATATCATCTTCAAATAAAGCCAACTTTTCTTGATTACCATACCAATTATATCCTTGTATTTCTGAGTCTCCTATTTTCGTTGTCAATGGCTAAAAATATAAAGCAAATAACAAAGGGGAAAGAGGACAGCCATGCATGGTTCTTCTGTTATATACAGCTTATCTGAGAGGAACCCTCCCACTTTAATTATTGCCTCCAATCCTTCACATATCCGTCCAATTAACCTTATTATTGTATCAGGGAATGCAAATGCATCCAATACCCAACTAATAAAATCTCACCTTACTCTGTCAAATGCTTTCTCTGCATCAAGACCTACCAAAAACACAGGTATTTTCTTATGTTCTGCTTCCCTCTGGATCATCATTGTTCGATTAATGTTGTCAAATGTTTACCTCCCCTCCACAAAACCATAATAATCCATAACTATAAATTTTGGCAACACCTTTGCTATTATTTTAGCTAGTATAGACATAAACACTTTATAATCATGGTTTAAAATTGAAATGGGTCTATATGAGGCTGGGTCTGAAGTGATTTGCTATCTTTAGTTAAGACAGCCACAGCAACTTCGAAGATGGTGCTTCCCCTCCTTTTAAAATACTGTTAAACAAAATCTTCCAGATATTTATCACTTTCTTCTCACCTAGTTTCCAGACTTTTACAGGAATACTATCTGTTTCTGGCGGGTTTCCTAAAAATGTATTATACATCACTATTTTTACCAGATCTCTTCCTAGCTTAACTGTTAGTTGTTGAGCTTCGTCTACCTCTAACCTTGGCATAATTAAGTCTTCCATAAATATATCCATTTGTACTCTTTCTTGATTTCTACATTTCTCTGCTTTATACAAATTTTTATAACATTTCCAGAATATCTCTAAAATCTCTACAGGATCTCTGGTTATCTTTCTTATAGGTTTAACATTTGTCAGCACCTGTAAATAATTTCTATTACTTTTTAACCATATCTCTTTCTCTTTTATTTTGACCCTATTGTAATCTCCATTACACTAGAAAATAAGATGAAGGATGTTTATATCTTCCCTAAAAACTCTTAAAATAATTTTCACTGCTCAGTCCTTAAATTCATCTCTTTTTAACAGGTAGGTGGGAAAGTGCCAGTGTCTTATTTTTACTTCATTGCCCTGCATTTTTGTCTTAGTTTTAATTTGAGCATGATCAGTAATAGTTATTGGCTGAATGTCAAAGCTTTCAATTAAATGCATATGTGCCTGTGAAATATAATTTTTATCTAGTCTAGCCTAGTTATTGTCCTTGGGGAATGATATGTAAATTTTCCTTGAGTTTCTACTAATGAATTCACATCTTCCATACCAAATACTTTCATATATTTTTTCAGAAATCTACCCTCTTTTGTTTTGTTGTCCCCTTCTATGAACCCCAGATACATCCTCACTATTACAATCAAGTTCCAGTCCCCACATATAAATAATATTCCCTGCTGAAGATTATTTCTCCAAAAAATTTCTTAAGTTCCATAACAGTATGTAATCCTCCTCCCTTGCCAATTACCACTTACTACCACAAATCTACCATTTTTGTCTTTTTCCTCTCATCTATCACTATTTGAGCCCCTCTAGCAATTAATATAATTACTCCTCTTTTATTCTGTCCCTGATATTCTGCTAAATATCCATTCTGAAATCCTCTCTTTGTCAAGTTCACATGCTTATTTAATTCCAAACGTGTCTCCTGCAGCATTGCTACTTACACTCTTCATTTCCTAATATAATTACATACTCTTTCCTTTTTATATATACAGTAAGGTCATTCATGTCCTAGGATAATATGGACAGCATAACTATCAGGATAAAAACCTATTCTCCCCACCCATTATACATGACAGTTCTTTGAATGTGTATTTCCATCTTTTGTGTTACATGCATATGCTAATGTTTGGCAGGCTAATCTTTTGTACAGTTGTTTCTTCTTATCTCCATTTGAACCTATGTCATATTTTTCAAGACTTTTTGTTTTAATGAAAACTTTTAAACAAAAAACTAAATACAAAACACCCCCATCCCCTGTTAACTTGGAAGAAACACACAAAACTATGTACATCTTTAAAACATGAAGTTTAGTCCTCCAGATGGGAACAATTACCCCAAATTGACAGCTGCACCTACAGGAATTGTCTAACATGAAATTAAGGTTACCCATGCTAAAGTGCATGCTACAGGCTGTGCTCCCTCTTACACTAATTACTATCTGTTCTTTTCTTATCTCTCTTCCTCTCCCAGATATGAAAAAACAGATTGTATGCTTTCAGAAAACATTAACTTTTAGTCCTAAGAAAAAAGTGTAGTGCCTGTCTTTAAATAAAACTAAATTGTTTTATTAACTGCATTAAATTATTAAGCCTGCTAGGGAGGATGTTACCTCTTATTCACTTCCCATAATTTCAAACATATATTTTTCACTGAACTGCTTGCCATTGTACCTTTAAATGCTGCATTTCCCTCAGCAAAGAATACTCAGACTTCTCAAGACTAACTGCTTGCATCTGCAGACAGCTTGTCTCCATGGAAATGCACTCAGCAATCAGTCTTTGTAAAATTTCATTCAGTAAAGAATGCACAGCTGCCCTCAGCTGCAGAAATCTTAATTCCACTGAAAAATTTCAGTAGAAAACAAACAAGCTAATATCTCTGCAGTTGTAAGAAGCTTAGCATTTTTGTGGCTTTCATCATTTTGTCTTATTTTTAATGCTTACATGCAAACAAAAACACATGGTTACAGTTTAAGCCAAAGGCAGCAATATATACATTCACTCTTGTAAAATAAAAAGAGAAACTACCCTAATTATACATATAATATAATCAGTGCACTTTTACACCCCACCCCAGCAGCCCAAGATTGCAGCATATGAACATTAAACTTACTTTTGCATAGTCTTTTTTCTCTTGTTATAATAAAAACCTATAATTCTTACAACTAAAAACGTAAGTGTTTACATTAATACTTTAACACACATAACAGCCACTGAAAAGACTCCCCATTTATAATACCCCTGACTACACACTACACAAAACTGTTTTACTGTATGTAACATGCAGTTTACATCATTAAATGTTTTATACAAACACTAACAAGAACACAAATTGTTTTCCTTACATTTAGTTTGTCCCCTTTTAGTGTTCTAATCTATACAGTCTACCCACAAGTTTAACAAAGTCAACAGATGTGCAGTGTTTTTTTAGCAACTTTTTCTTGCAAAAACTTATTTCACAAATGTGATAAGATGCTTTATAGTCTTCCATTTATTCACTAATTTCAGAGTTGCTGATCTCCTTCCTGCTCTTCTCCATCTCCCAACCCCAGACTCTGGTTTAAGTACAGGGTACTGTTGATTCCTCTAGTCAACTCCTGTGCTTTTTTCTGTCTTTCAAGCATTTTCCTTTGAAATATTGGAAAACGTTTCACTGACAAAGTCTCTCTATGAATCTTACTGTCAGAAGAATGAGAAACATAGTCCTGCTTTGCTTGCTGACTTACTTTTTGTTGGATAAACATTTTTACTTCCTCCTTAGCCTGTTCTGCAGCAAAAATTACTTTGATCTTCCAAGAAAAAACACTGAAAACAGCTGGATACAGCAACTTAAATCTCAGACTTGCCTCTCAACATTCCCTGATTGCTGGGATAAATTTCCTTCTCTTCTGCATGGTGTACAGTGAATAATAATTTTTTTTACAAGCCTTCTGTTGTCTTCAGTTTTAATATTTTGCCCTTCTGTAATAATTTTGACAGGATTAACTCTTTCTGCTGGTATGACTGCATCTTTACTAATATAGGTCTTGGCTGCTTTCTCATGGCAATGTTTGAAGCATACACTTGATGTGCCCTTTTATTTAAGAAATCCTGCTGTGGAATACCAGTCCAGTTGCTTATTTGTGCTTTCATAAAATTAATAGTGTATGTTCCTTCCACTTTCTCTAGTACAGCAGAAAATCTTAGGTTTTCTCTACATGCTCTGCCTTCTAGCTCTACTGTTTTTGGAACAGCTCTCTTGAAAAGTCTCATTCTCAGTCAGCCTTTTATTCATTTAAACCTCTAACTTTTGCAGTTTTATCAGTTCATCTGAGTGGCTAATTAAAGTTCTATTTTTTCAGTCTCTTGTTGTTTGAATTGATATATTCTTTCACTGTTTATTTTAATCACCTCTCAGTACATTTGATTTATTTTTCCTCTAAATTACTGCAAGCCATCTCTTAAACCAAAGTTGAAGCTTGAATTGCTTTTTGCTAAATAGCTGCAGAATCCTTCCTCGAGAATGCTTTCTCTTCACCTTTTGTGGCTGATTTTATTTCAGGTTTTCCAAATTTCTTCTTTACTGGCATCTAGGCAGTGTGGTTGGCCACGGTGGTGCAGAGGTTAATGTTGCTGCCTCACAGCAAGAGGTTCTCTGGTTCAATCCTCAGCTGGGGTGCCTTCTGTGTGGAGTCTGCATGTCCTCCCTGTGGTCGCATGGGCTTCCTCCAGGTGCTCCAGTTTCCTCCCACATCTCAAAGACATGCTTAGGTGGATTGGACACTCTAAATTGGTCCTAGGCATGAGTGTGTGCATGTGTTTGCCTTCTGTGGAAGGTTGGGCGCTGGGCTGACAACTCAACACTGTAAAACTCCACTGCCAATCATGAGCAGACAGGTGATCTGCTGTGGCAACCCCTAACCAGGAAAAGCCAAAAGAAAAAGAAGGCAGTGTATCTACTAGCCAGTAGGTGACTTTTACCAAGAAAACATTTTTAATGGTACTTCTTTTTCTCAGTTTTTTGTTTTCACACTGGTGTTGATCCATGTACAGCCATCTTGGAACAGGTTTTAATATGATTAGCCTAATCATTTAACTTGTGGAGACATGACTACTTGGGTCACCATCTGTACACCTTATGCCCTTTTGTCTACACATGCATGATCTTCCACATGTACCGACAAGGCCTATTAGTGTCATCAGTTTAAATGGTCACACCTACACTTCAGTGGAGGCTGTGTCAACATGACAGCAGCACGAGCTGAGTGGGACCACGTCTCCTCTACCCCAGGAGGTAATCACCTACCATGGACTATACAACAGAAATATCTAGGTATCATATTAGATCAAAATCTCTCATTTGATATGCATGCAGTCTGAGGTTAACAACTTTCTAAACCCGTTAAAACCTGTCTACAAAATTTCAAAGCCAGAGGCCGAGGTGACATAGCTATAAATGTTTTGCTCTCCGGATTAGAATATATCCTCTCACTTATAGCCCTATGCTCTGCTCAAAATACCTCCTCAGTTCAATCTGTGGAAAATATAATTCTCATATTCAATAATCTATCAAACAATAAAGAGCATCACTATAATACACTGAGCACAAATAGTTTGCTCCCTATGCCATCCAGGGCAACCCTTCTTCTCAACACTTTAATTCAAATTTTGCATGAAAAATACCACTCTCAACTCCATGATGAACTTTCCATTAGACTCTATAACTATTACTTTAGAATCACCAACTGCATTCAGTTAATGAAGTCGCCTTACACTCTAGCTGCTTCAGAAAGGGCATTCTTAAAAACTGCACCACGAGCTGAACAAATTAGAAGCATTAAGCAATTACTCATGTTCAATAATTCTCTTAAGTCTTACCTTATAGCTTCATAACGGTTCATAGGAATTTACTAGGCTAGTGATCTATGAGGATCTTAAGAGGCTTAGCCCTGCATTTCCATGGTAAGTATTAGCCCTTACCACAGCTTTCAACCTCCAGAGACCGAAAATAGGTGCAAAGGCCCTTGAAGAGTAGGTATCCGTCCATCCACAACCCCTTTTTCCATTTTTGCACATGTGGATGGGGTGTCACTTCAACTGTGACAATCATCTAGAGTCAAGGTTTACTCCACCGGGTGGCTAGCCCTGCCATGGTAGTTCTTCCACACAAGACACTTGCATGCAAAGTCACACCTATGGCCAATTTAGAGTGTCCAATTCACTTACTATATGTTTTTGGATTGTGGGAGGAATCTGGAGCACCCAGAGGAAACTCACATAAACACAGGGAAGACATGCTGACTTTACAAAGAAGGCATCCCAGCCGAGAGGCGACAATGCTATCTGCTGTGCCACTGTGCCTCCTGAAATATCCAGTCAAAAATCTGGACATCTAAGTAGCATAAAATTTGATTACCAAATAGCACATAACTCTTCTCTATTCAAGTAGGAATGTGAGATGCTACTTAGAAACACATTAAAAAAATGAGAGTTACCAAAATGTTGGAAAAATATAAGCACATTATGAAAGAGACAGTGTAAAGTCTGAAGATTTTAATTAACTGTATTGAAAAATTCTACCACACAATTCATTTATTTTTGCTTCTGAAAAGGGAGATGTAAGATGTGTGGTTTATTTCTTTAAATTATTGGTGCTTCTAGTATATTGATCATGCAGTGTGGTTTTCTGTCTGCTAAACAGCTTCAAAAATCACATGTGATAGGGTGAGAAAACTATGTGAAAGCCTGAAAATAGGAATATGCCTCCAAAAATATGTGCATCATGTGCAGGGGTAAGTCAGGCCTGAAAACAGGGACATTCCTCTAAATTAAGGACAGTTGAGAGCCCCTTATATTTTGCAATATGGGAATCCAAAGACAGGCCACACAAGTATATGGTGGTTACTTGCATGTTTTCCCTGTCCATAAAGGGCCACTGGAACTAAACCAAGTGTGAATTTGTGGTTATCCATACATTTGTCCAAGTTACATTTGAATAGAGTAAGAAAAATATTCCACTTTATGTGGAGGGGAAGCTGGTTACACAGAAGTGTTATTCTTTGTGATACATATCTATCCTTCAAGCATGTTCTATTAATCTTGCAAAGGAGACTTAGGTCCGCTGGGCAGATGGGTCTGATACCACTGGACTTCTGAATGTGCAATTGGTCTAACAGAACAGGATCTTTTGAGGCTCTATGTCAGGCAGAGATCACCTCTCAGTAGCCTGTATGATTCTGAGAACAGAGACAAGACTTAGAGATGGTCTGTGTAGTTTTAATGATTTAGGCCCTTGATTGTTTTAATGAGGAAGTGCTGTGGGCATTCCCTGTGTAAGAGGTGTTTTGACAGGTACATACCAAAAGGGGCATTATAGTCAGTGACTGGCATAATGAATGCTGAGAACAGAGGAAAAATTCCCTAGATTTGGACATCCTGCCCTTCAGTATAAGTTGTATGATAAAAAAGACTTCCTTACAACATTAGATATGCAGTGATTTAATGACAGTTCATTGTAAATATATGTTACCATATCTCTAACTATGGGATAAGTTTCCAGGGGGTGAGTCATGTTTGCTGAAGGATAATGATTATACATTTCCAGGCATTTAGTTTCAGTCTATGATTTTGGCACTAAATATTTGTCTGGGACAGGCTGTCTTGTAGCACCATCATATCCTCTGGGGAGTTTATGTTGCCATCAAGTTTGTAGTCATCTGCTGAAATCTCTCAACATTAGTTTTGACATCAGAGAACTAAATGCCAAAGGGAAGTGGTCCAACAACTGAACCCGGGGCACTCCACTAGTGACAGGTATTCTGGAGGAGGTAGAGCCATGTACCTTATTTCCTATGTTTTATTAGTGAATCAGTTTGCTATCTAGTGTGCTACACAGGGGTTAATATTTAGGTGGGAGACTTTATCTGTGATGCTTGAGTATAGGATAGTGTGAAACACCTTTGCAAGGTCCAGACGGGCACTAAGCACCGATCTTCCCTTGTCTATTGCCTCAGTGACATTTTTGAAGAGGTCAGTCAGGTTAATTAGACAGAACTTGCCCTTGATAAATCTGAACTGGGTTTTGTTGAGACTAGATCTGTTGGTAACCTGTATCAGAAATAAATGTAATTGCTTTAAATAAATTTTTCCTCATTTCTAACTGGGAATTAAAGGTCAACAAAAGCAATGGACAAATCCCAGGCCATTTATTGTTAGTGAAAAGACAGTCCAAACAACAGCAAAAAAAAAAAAAAAAAAAAAAAAAAAAAACTCAACTTACTGTGAGGAGGGCAGTGAACATGTTTGTATGCCTGGCTTAATTTCATTACAACTTCCCCTGCATCTGTATCATAACATATATTACAGATGCAAACAGTGAGATCACTGGGTGTTTGGAACACTTGGAATGAGTATATAAGAAAGTTTGTTAATTTGTAGTCTAGCCATTAATGTCACACTAATTGATGATGTCAGTGGTACAAGAGGTAGCAAACTTGCTTTTGGTGTTGGAAGATCATAAAGCTGTGGGTTCTATTCCCATCCCAGGTGCATGGCTTAATTTCTAGTACTGACACTGCAGTGCAGCATAAGGGGGTGCTGCACTCCTTAGTGTGGCATCCTTTGGATGAGATGATAAACTGAGGCCCTATCTGCCTGAGTTGGTGGAAACTCAAGAAGATGCAAACGATCCCAAGCCACCTATCAAAAAGAGTAAGGAAAGTTATCCAATGTCCTGACCAAACTTCTGCTAGAAGTATAAATGCTACTTCAGGTCTCTCCTGAAAAGAGATCATTAGCCTTTTGGGACAAATGTGGTCAGCAAAGGATAAACAAAATAAACAAAAATAAATTGTTTACATTTTATCTAGAGCAAATTTCAATACTTATTTCCCCTTTCTATGAAATAAAGTTGTTTGATCTGTGGTGAATTTACAGTTTCCCATCAACTTGTGTAGGTTGTGTTTGAAGAGAGTCGAGCACCTACTTTACTTAATGTAAAAGGGAAGTCTGTTCTAGGGGACAGGAATTCATTGATAGAGGTATCTATCCTGCTAACAAATTTTGGTTATGTTGCAGTCAGGGTATAGTTCTTCTGAGTGAGTGTTTATGGTATTATTTGTTTTACAAATGTGTAGGAGGTCACACAGTACTGGGTCAGCTAACGCTTTGTAAGCAATGCACAGGTGATGTCTTAAGAGTCTGAATGAAACTGAGTAGACAGAGATAATGCTTTAAGGCAGTCAGCACAGCACCTGGACACCATGCACTTGATCTTATTCGTGAGGAATCAGGTTCATGCCAAAAGGGTCACTATGATCTCTTACGGGTCTAACAAGAAAGGAGCACACAGGGATAACAACATCTTTTGATCCAAAACATATTCCGCTTGATGGTGGTCAAAAGATAGTTCATTGTCTACAAATGTGCACAGGGTCATTCATGACTGTGTCAGTTTTAAGCAGGGTAGCCAACTAGTTGATAGGTGCATGGGTACTCAAAGTATACCCATGCACCCAAAGTATACAATGTTACACTTTTGGCATTTGATTTTTGGCCATTGTCCTGCCTCTATTTGTTTGTATGTTTTAGGCCTTACTAGGGGATCCATGAGTCTGTCAGAGAGTCTATGATACTTGCAAGTGTGCAGTCATCTGCAAACTTGATCAGCAACAAACCTAGCTGCTTCTTACCGGATCCCTGAGGGACCCCACTAGTAATGAACCTTTTAGATGATGGCGTGCCTTCTATACTGATACACTGGATCATATTAGTGACCCAGTTTGTTAAGTAGTGGGTTACATAAGGGTTAATATTTTCTTTATTTACCAATAATATCAGAATGTGGGATGGCGTGAAAGGTCTTCAACAGGTTGAGGTAAGTGGTATGTACCAATCTGTCTTCATCCAAGGCTTCAGTGACTTTTTCAAAGAAGCCTATTAAGTTAGGAAGCAGGATCTATCTTTTACCAAATCCAGATTAGTCTGAGTCCAGGAACTGTAGGCTGCTAATGTTATTATGATTATTATGTTATTATGATGAGACACAGGGTAAAATTTGAGCTAAATTTGTCTACATATAAGTTGGCTATGTCCTCAGCTGCTGAGTATGTGTTAATGTTGTTCATCACTTCAGTTCAGTGTTGGGTATTGTTTCTAAGATTTGAAAGAGGCTTTATGGTAGTTCTTCACAGAGATGCTGACTTTCAGTTCATACTTATTTTGAAGGATTTAATGTTGCTTCTAAACCCTTATTTAGCCTCTTAAGTTTATTTTTGAAGCTTGAGGCATTCATTATGTTCTCCTGGAAAATGAATGAATTCCTTTCATTTTACAGTTTGTTTGTGCTGGGATTCTAGCACAGTGTTCCTAAACTTAGCATTGCATTTGTGATGGATGGGAACCAATGCCCCTATGCAAGCATTGAGGTATGACAAAAAATTGGCTGTGAAAGCAGTGGTGTATGCTACTGGTCATCAAAGGGAGGGGATTTGTTAAATCACATCAGATCATTAGACACATGCAGTGGATTACCTTTGAGTAATACTTGTGGACAGTGGCTTAGAGGGTGTCCTTGCTTTCATCCTCAAAGTGAATATTACGTAGTGGTGACCAATGATGCAGTAACTAGAGGCACAGAGCATAAATGAGTCTTATTTGTGAGGACTAGAGCCAATATTTTTAAAATCCTAGTTAGAAGATGAAATAATTGGTCTAAAAAGTTTACATTTACGCAATCAAGGAAGCACTGCACATATGTACTCCTAGCAGTGCAGGTTTCTCACTGTCACCTCTCTATCGTGTTTAGGTATGCGTCATGGGTTACAGATCTTAAAGGGGGGTTCTGTAGTTGGCTATGATATGATAAGGATTTGTATTGATGGTAAGTGGGACATGGAGAAGCTTAAGATCATTATCGTGCTTTGTAAGTCAAGATGTGAATATGGATACATCGTCACCTACAACACAGTCATTCCCAGGGATGTCTGGATGAATAGTAGGCACTGAAGCCTGTATGGAAGGGATGCTATCATTTCTTTGGAGCCAAGTTCCAGTAACTCTGTGGATTTCAATATTTTCTAGGGTCAGGATTGCTTGCACAGAATGCAATATTTTTATTTAGGCTGCTATTGTTCATAGGTAGTAAGAAGGTTTGCAGTCCAGTGGATTGTTGAGGAGCCTATCCCAAATTTCTGGTTTCCCAAAAAAGCAATGTCTGGTTAAGGGACTTGATCGAGGTCATACAGTAGGCAAATGAGGGCGGAGGGAATCAAACCCTGCACCACAGGAACTCAGCTCACAGTCTTAACCCTCTGCATGAACTGCCAGACTGAACAGTCAGTGTTGAGCAGCACTGCCTTTATATAATCTTGTATGGCTGTGTTGGTAGATGGAAGAGCATGACCTTGCCTAATAAAGGCCCTCTGGGATACAGAAAGTTGTGGCCAATATATGGAAGCCCTGAGAAGAGAGGTGCATTCCATCCCTGGTGAAGCAGGTAGGACAACCAATCATTTTCTTTCAGGCTGACACATATTTGACCCCCTTTGAATGACAGTAATAACTAAGACAATTGTTGAAGCCAGTTAATTTTGTTTATACTGTGGCATCACTTTTGGTGAGAGTAGGATGTTGTTCAAGACTAGTTTCATACCAGTCCTAGGCACAAATTCATAGCCCTCCATCATGTCGCTCTTCATATGATCTAAGGATGTGTGCCTCTAGTCATACAATCCCATGTACACAATGGCCATGCCACAAGTGCACTTGGAGTGAAGAGACTCGAGAGCAGTGGAGTTTGTGAGCAGTGAGAACTAAGATTTTATGGTGAAAACTACAGTGCTGTGATCAAATTTAATCAGCGTTGGGATTACAAGAGGCATGGAGCATCACAGAGTTATGTTTGTAAGGACCAGATTAAGATTTGAGACACTAAAAAGGGATGGTACTATCTAGATAAGGGAATTAGTGCTAATAAAGTTTTGGAAAAGCTGTGTTTGTTTGTTACAGTGTAGGTTTTCCAGTTGTGGATGGATAATTAACCCCCCCCCCAAGAATAACAGTATTGGATTCAGTGGTGAGAGATTTAAGTTTGCTGAGATAAGTCTCATGGGTTGCATGTGTCAAGGAGTCGATTTTATTGCTGATGAAGAAATGATTAAGGGTTTTTGCAGAACATTACTGAGATACAGAGAATTTCTAGGTTATTTTCTTGGCACTATTAGCTTTAAGATGATGGAATTTGGGATGACGACTGACATGCTATGGTTAGAGACACAGCTATCTTCTGTAGAAGGTCTAAATGAGTGACAAGCATTGAAAGCTAGTAGGGAATGGGTGCAAACTGGAACCATATTTCAGTGATGATGCAGATATCTCTGTTTCCTTGGGATAGGAAGGCCTCTAAGGAATGTTAACTTCTTGTTTAGGTTTGAAGCATTGAGCAGAGATATACTGATAGAAGCCTGGTTTGGTTCAGCCAGGGCAACAGTGAAGAGAATTACTTTGCCTTAAGAGGCACAAACAAGTACTAAAGAGTTAGAAAGTCTTGGTCTATATGTAAAACCCTGGAAAAAAAAGATGCAGTCCATGCCACGTGAAATAGACAGAACAGTCGATCATTTCCCTCCAGGCTATCATATATTCATTGCACCCTCTGGAATGACACCAATAACTATGCCAATTTCTCAAACAGATTATTTTTGTTGCATCATACTTAGTGTTGACAGGATGTTACTCCAAACTATTTTCCTTCCAGCCTCAGAAACATATTCAGAGAGCTCCATCATATCTCTTAATTTATTCCAGGGAGGTGCAGCTCACATTTTTCACACCAGTATAAACAATGCCTATGTTGTATGTGAACTTGGGATGAAGGGACTTGAGTGCCTTAGAGACCTAATGAATTCTGCCACCTGAAAAACAGGTAACTCTTACCCAGCCTTTGCTCAACCTGGTGAATGGTGCATTCATCTATCTCACTATGGAATCACCTACTACCTGGTGAGTGGTACATTCATCTCACTATGGAGTCACCTACTACCTGGTGAATGATGCATTCATCTATATCACTATGAAGTCACCTACTACCTGGTGAATGGTACATTCATCTCACTATGGAGTCACCTACTACCTGGTGAATGGTGCATTCATCTATCTCACTATGGAGTCACCTACTACCTGGTGAGTGGTGCATTCATCTATCTCACTATGGAGTCACCTACTACCTGGTGAGTGGTACATTCATCTATCTCACTATGGAGTCACCTACTACCTGTTGAGTGGTGCATTCATCTATCCCACTATGGAGTCACCTACTACCTGATGAGTGGTGCATTCATCTATCTCACTATGGAATCACCTACTACCTGGTGAGTGGTACATTCATCTCACTATGGAGTCACCTACTACCTGGTGAATGATGCATTCATCTATATCACTATGAAGTCACCTACTACCTGGTGAATGGTACATTCATCTCACTATGGAGTCACCTACTACCTGGTGAATGGTGCATTCATCTATCTCACTATGGAGTCGCCTACTACCTGGTGAGTGGTACATTCATCTATCTCACTATGGAGTCACCTACTACCTGGTGAATGATGCATTCATCTATATCACTATGGAGTCACCTACTACCTGGTGAGTGGTACATTCATCTATCTCACTATGGAGTCACCTACTACCTGGTGAGTGGTACATTCATCTATCTCACTATGGAGTCACCTACTACCTGGTGAATGGTGCATTCATCTATCTCACTATGGAGTCTCCTATTACCTTGTGAGTGGTGCATTTATCTATCTCACTATGGAGTCACCTACTACCTGGTGAGTGGTACATTCATCTATCTCACTATGGAGTCACCTACTACCTGGTGAATGGTGCATTCATCTATCTCACCATGGAATCACCTACTACCTGGTGAGTGGTACATTCATCTATCTCACTATGGAGTCACCTACTATCTGGTGAATGATGCATTCATCTATATCACTATGGAGTCACCTACTACCTGGTGATTGGTACATTCATCTATCTCACTATGGAGTCGCCTACTACCTGGTGAGTGGTACATTCATCTATCTCACTATGGAGTCACCTACTACCTGGTGAATGATGCATTCATCTATATCACTATGGAGTCACCTACTACCTGGTGAGTGGTGCATTCATCTATCTCACTATGGAGTCACCTACTACCTGGTGAATGGTGCATTCATCTATCTCACTATGGAGTCACCTACTACCTGGTGAATGGTGCATTCATCTATCTCACTATGGAATCACCTACTACCTGGTGAGTGGTACATTCATCTATCTCACTATGGAGTCACCTACTACCTGGTGAATGGTGCATTCATCTATCTCACTATGGAGTCACCTACTACCTGGTGAGTGGTGCATTCATCTATCTCACTATGGAGTCACCTACTACCTGGTGAGTGGTACATTCATCTGTCTCACTATGGAGTCACCTACTACTGGTGAGTGGTGCATTCATCTATCTCACTATGGAGTCACCTACTACCTGGTGAATGATGCATTCATCTATCTCACTATGGAGTCACTACTACCTGGTGAGTGGTACATTCATCTATCTCACTATGGAGTCACCTACTACCTGGTGAATGCTGCATTCATCTATCTCACTATGGAGTCACCTACTACCTGGTGAATGATGCATTCATCTATCTCACTATGGAGTCACATACTACCTGGTGAGTGGTACATTCATCTATCTCACTATGGAGTCACCTACTACCTGGTGAATGTTGCATTCATCTATCTCACTATGGAGTCACCTACTACCTGGTGAATGTTGCATTCATCTATCTCACTATGGAGTCACCTACTACCTGGTGAATGATGCATTCATCTATCTCACTATGGAGTCACCTACTACCTGGTGAGTGGTACATTCATCTATCTCACTATGGAGTCACCTACTACCTGGTGAATGGTGCATTCATCTATCTCACTATGGAGTCACCTACTACCTGGTGAGTGGTACATTCATCTATCTCACTATGGAGTCACCTACTACCTGGTGAATGGTGCATTCATCTATCTCACTATGGAATCACCTACTACCTGGTGAGTGGTACATTCATCTATCTCACTATGGAGTCACCTACTACCTGGTGAATGGTGCATTCATCTATCTCACTATGGAGTCACCTACTACCTAGTGAGTGGTGCATTCATCTATCTCACTATGGAGTCACCTACTACCTGGTGAGTGGTACATTCATCTATCTCACTATGGAGTCACCTACTACCTGGTGAGTGGTGCATTCATCTATCTCACTATGGAGTCACCTACTACCTGGTGAGTGGTACATTCCTCTATCTTACTATGGAGTCACCTAGTACCTGGTGAATGGTGCATTCATCTATCTCACTATGGAGTCACCTACTACCTGATGAGTGGTGCATTCATCTATCTCACTATGGAGTCACCTACTACCTGGTGAGTGGTACATTCATCTCACTATGGAGTCACCTACTACCTGGTGAATGGTGCATTCATCTATCTCACTATAGAGTCACCTACTACCTAGTGAGTGGTGCATTCATCTATATCACTTGGAGTCACCTACTACCTGGTGAGTGGTGCATTCATCTATCTCACTATGGAGTCACCTACTACCTGGTGAGTGGTGCATTCATCTATCTCACTATGGAGTCGCCTACTACCTGGTGAGTGGTGCATTCATCTATCTCACTATGGAGTCAGCTACTACCTGGTGAGTGATGCATTCATCTATCTCACTATGGAGTCGCCTACTACCTGATGAGTGGTGCATTCATCTATCTCACTATGGAGTCACCTATTACCTGGTGAGTGGTGCATTCATCTATCTCACTATGGAGTCACCTACTACCTGGTGAGTGGTGCATTCATCTATCTCACTATGTAGTCACCTACTATGACTAGAACACTTGAGTAGTATCTTAGAATACAGTGTTTATTCTGGAAAACAGAGTAAAATGGGATGATAACAGAAAAAAAGAAAAATTAAAAATATTGGAGAGCTGGAAAAAGAAACCTTGGTATAAGCAAATGCAAAATTACCTGTATGAGAAAGATGCTTACTGCATTTGTGTACAAAGCTCACTTCAGAATCATATTAAATGCAAGGAGCTCTGCTACAGTACAGTAACAGGTTAAATGGGTGAAAAGCAAGTATAGTACAAACAGCAAAGACTTGACAGCATCGGGGACAGGACAACTTGATTTTTGGAAGCTGATGAAATCATAACAAGTCAGAGCTGGAGCTGGCATTCATCAGTTATGGAATATTTCTTTTACCTAGCTAGCTCCGTTGGTTTGTGTTTGGCAATGCACTTCCAATAAGCACAGCAGTTGGGAAGAAGAAACATTTGTTCTACCATACATAAAACAGTCAGTAATCTAACAAGATGAATAACTTGTATGAAAATGGAATATTCCGGGAAGCTAGTTTGATCAGAGGAAATTTCAGAAGAACTATTAATTTTGCCACTCACTGCTGCTAATTAATGAGTGACAGCCACAAATGAATAATTAGCAGATACATAAATACAAAAATGGATGAACTGATAAGTGAATCAGAATGACTGAAAATTTGAATTATACCTGTAGGATGATGCAGAGAAGGCAGTGATTGGGGCCTGTGATCTAATTAAATGAGAAGGCAATAACTGAACTGTTACTAAACAGAAAGCCTTTACTTTTCAGGAAGAAGTCAAAGGCTAAAAAGCGCTGTCAAAATGAGTGATGGCTACTCTGGTGGGCAATTCTGACAGATTTGTGCCTCCTGGGACAACACTAAGGATAACATTAAAACAAAGAAAGAGCATGTAAAAACATTCTGTTCAATCCAGGTCTGTTCTGCCTTCCAACTCCTTGTACTGTGCTACAGAAAATTCTTTCTAATCCCTTCACTCTTTACCTTGATTCTCCGATAACAATCCAAAGCATACAAGATGCATGCTAACATCTGAATTATTACCTGGGAATATCTTTTTTAAATCACCATCTACCTCTCTTAATTTTAGCATCCGTTTATGTTTTCTGTTTCCATCTATTTACCGGGCCCAGATAACTGAATTGATCAGCAAGCTTCTTGCACCCTAATGCAGTACACAGCTAGAATGTGCTGAAACATCTTGCTTGATATAGCCCTCACCACTGTTAACAAGAAGACGTTTTACTCCTTTACTTCATAAAGAGTACGTACTATTTATCTCAAGTTTGCCTTTCAAGGCATTTGACGCACTACATTATTTTTCTACTAGAAGATGGGCAGATGTCACATGTTCTCTAACAGGGTATTAATGTTTCAGAGGAGTCCAGTACCATGTCCACTGCTTCACGGCACCATATTAAGGCACTGAGAAGCATGGAAAGAAAAATGAATGGCCACCATGTTGGCTTTCCTTACTAAACACAACTGTTTAATAAGCATCAGTTAAAAATAAATAAAGGAAAATAATGAAGGTAACTTCAGTAGAAGCTACAAGAAGCTACCGCCCACACTATCTGCTGTACTGAAAAAGCTGTGTTTAGTAAGCATGAGAAAATAAACAGTTAACTGCATTACAAGGACGTGTGTGTGTATGTGTGTGTGTGTGTGTGTGTGTGTGTGTGTGTGTGTGTGTGTGTGTGTGTGTGTGTGTGCGTGTGTGTGTGTGTGTGTGTGTGCGTGTGTGCGTGCGTGTGTGTGTGTGCGTGTGTGTGTGTGTGTGTGTGCGTGTGCGTGTGTGCGTATATGCGTGTGCGTGTGTGTGTGTGTGTGTGCGTGCGTGCGTGTGTGTGTGTGTGTGCGAGTGTGTGTGTGTGTGTGTGTGTGTGTGTGTGTGTGTGTGCGTGTGTGTGCGTGTGTGTGTGTTGTTTGTGCATGTGCGTGTGTGTGCGTGTGTGCGCGTGTGTGCGCGTGTGTGCGTGTGTGTGTGTGTGTGTGTGTGTGTGTGTGTGTATACCCATTAAATATTTACATAAAGCATATATCTATATTTTGGATGCAAACTATGCCCCCCAACAGCAATCTGATATCCCATAGCAACTATGAAACTATTTTACATATAAAATATAAAAGAAAATGCATATGCTAATAATAAAACAAATAAAATTCAATTTAACAGATAGCTCATTTTCCAGGTGCAATAATGTCCTCCAGGGCAGTTTATATGGAAAGAAATGAACCTTCCAGGGGTGGACGGTTGGGCCTCATAGCACCCCAAGTGATCAGTTATTTCTCCAATAAATGCCCACCCTACTGGGCATTATTGCTTGTGTAACAGCATTGCTTAAAGAAGAGTGAAGGTTAAAAAAAAAATGCCCAAAACACACGAGGGTGATAATGAATTTTAATTGTTTTTGCAGAGGGGGGCAGGCCCCCTGCACACTCCAGTGTGGGGGGCAAGCCCCCCCACCTCACTAACTAATGTATTCCAACTCCACAGTTGCACCAACTTGAAGAAGAAAGAAATCTCCCAAAACAAGTGAATCATTGCTGGCACACACCTCAAAATCACACCAAGCTGATTCTAAAATATGTAGTTTTTACCTTACTTACTTCAGAGGACAAAAACAACTTTAAAAACTCACCCCTAGATATGAAAGCAGACTTTCCATCATCTTGCATTAATTAGGTATTCAGGTAGCATGTAAATACATCACTGGGTGGGCAGCCATTAACTGATGTTAACTGTAATGCTGATACATGTATAAAGCAATTAGATAATTGCCATACTAGTCAAATAACAGGTTGGAAAAAATACCACAGTTATTTATTTATTAATAAACTATTGCTGCATTAGGATAGCAATTATCAAATTACATTTTAACTGTATCAGCTTAGCAGTTAACACCAATTAGCCCATAGCCACCCAATGATGTAATTACATGCTACCTGGACATATAATTAATGCAAGACAGCAGAAGATGTGTTAACCAGACTTTTGCATTCAGGGAGAGATTTTTTTGATATTGTTAGGTGTACTATAAATATCAATGCCATACATTTTAATACCAGGGGTGCTTATAACTGACAATAAATGTGTAATTTGTGGCCTGATGGGTAGAATTCTGAAACACCTCAGGGATAGCATAACTAGAGAAACATAAAGCCCAGAATCTACACATTTCACTAATCTTTGCAATGATTCACAAGTAAGGTTGTCTGTTACTGTTTTATATCATATTAAAATGGATAATGTTGGTACATTAGATCAAAATTAATAATGTTGGTAACTCTGATACTAAGCATGCCTTTTTCCCCCTCCCATACAAACAACCATCAGCTCTTCCTGATGCCTCCATCACTTTTCGAGTCTATCTACTCCTCCTAATCTCTTCCAGACTTGCTCTATCTAGGTTGAGGTTGATAAGGATCATTAGGTTGCCCTAGGACCACCTAGCTGCTCCTAGGGGCTATAATGACCTACCCTTGTTACTCTTCTCCCCTACATATGTCTGTTACTCTCCTTTATTTCCATCTCTACATAAGGAACGCCTAGATGAATGTCCCCCTGGATGGTACACCCATCCCTTCCTCCCTGTCAGCTCCTCAGACACCTCAGAAGCTAATTAAACCCAGGTCACCTGGACTGTAGGATGCTAAATATTTCTTAGAAAAAAAGAAGTTTTATAACACTGTACCCAAATGTTTAAATTTGGATTTGAACAAAAAAAAAACCTCATTATACTTGTATTGTTATATATATATTTTTTTCTTTTGGTAGTTCCCTTAGTGTATACCTGTCAATGGCTTCCTTTATGTTGTTGTCTGCCTTTTAATTGGTCCTTAATTAACTGTTAGCTTATTACAGAAGCTCTTTATATTTTGATTTTTATAAACCATTGAAGGTCTCTCATTTAAATAAACTTCTGGCTTCTTGAGACTAACTTGCAAAATCAAGTAGAATGAATACCAGGACAGATAGACAGACACAAATAAATAAACAAACATTTTTAGTTACACAAAAAGGCTGGGTCTGGTTTCAAAGACTCACAGCAATGTACCACAAGTGTCTTATATAACAGTTCAGACCATAGTCCAGATGAATGACATTTTAAGAAAAAAGCCTCCTGTAACTGTAAGCAGAAGAGTATCTACAAACACTGTTGTGCTATAGGTTAGTGGTAGATCCAGGTTCCTTTTCTTGCTAGGGCACAATAGCTAGCTGGTGGGGCATGTAGGACATATGGAAAAAAGACCCATCAAAATACCATACCAATAACATAAAAAATGTTAAAATAAAAAGTGAACAACATAATCTTATAAATCCTGGCAAAGTTCACAACACAGAAAAACTACTAAATCATCAAGGAAATGTTAAGCTCTTCCTTGCAATTAAACTCAACAGAGCAGATACTTTTTTTAATTATCTGTAAAACTTATGACAAATGTGTGGTTTTAATTTCTTAGATTATGGTTTGAATGAAGTGCTAGTATGAGACATTGTAACAAGTCAAGGGTGTAGCTACCAATACAACAATGGTGGGAGAATTTCATGCACAAAGATATGTGTTCCGCAACAGAAGAAAAAAAACATACCATTAACCCAAATTCGAGAATGGAACTTGGACTTATTTTGTTCAGTAATGCATTGTAAGGAAAATATTTTTTTTAAACAAATAAGACACATTTTGCCAACATTTAAGCTAAAACACCCATCTTCTCAATGCAGACACTGGTGAATAGCAAAGTAGTTTAAACATCTGTTAACATTTCTTTGAAGTACAAGCAACAGTGGTCCCTTAACAGCTCCTGGATTACAATAGTTCTGAGACCTCAGGAAGAATGTGGGAGAGGATCTGTCAGCACTTGGACTAAAAACGTAAACCTTTAAAACATGCAGTTAATCTAGTTTATTTTGTTGAGCATTCATAACTACTGTTAAAGATGTAAGAGCTGATCTGAGAACACAAATCAGTGTAATTTAAGCAGAAAAAGTGAACATAAAAATAGGTTCCAGAAACTGTGCCAATACCTCACACTACTGCCATTCTATTTACACAGGAGATAAAAATGATTTCATTATGTCTAGCATTACTCATATAAAGGGGGAGTGAAGTGGATTCTGGGGAAAAAAATCTCAAAAATATTAATAACCATAACAACTTAATGATCCTGATGCATTACAATAGACATAATACAAATATATAATGAAATAATTGAGATATAGTGGGAACCATAATTGATTTATTTATACTTTTTGTTGATGGGGCTAGCTCCACTAAGCCAATGGCAAGACCCAAAGTGGTATTCATACTGATTAAGAGAAATTTGGTCAGGGCACCAGGGATGTCGCCTACTCTTACTGATAAGTGTTATGGGATCTTTAAGATCCATTTAAGCTACCAGCAACTCAGGAAGATGGGGCTCTTGTTTAACATCTCATCCAAAGGATGACAACATACCCAGGAGTGTAGTATTCACACCAGCACATCAATTACAGACACTTATAATACTGTATGCCTCAGATATTTGCTTGTAATCAAGTGAATGGATTTATTTATTAATAACTGCCCAGAAATTTATATGAACTTGCTGACTTCTGAACCATAAAGTGCAACTCCTCTCTGCACTTTCAACTTCTTAGTTCAAGAATCTGAAGCAAGGAACAAAATCAGGAACAACTTTTAAATATTTCTCTTATATACTTAGAAAGTTGACAGAATAACAAGCAAACACAGATCAAAGCCTTAAAGGATTCATAAAAGAAGGTGCACAATGTGGTAATGGAGTAATAGACTGTATACAGTCTTATATAATTATGCAGCCTGGTATTCCATGCAGACAAAACATGCAAATGACTCCTCTCTCTTGCTGCATGAGATTCGACAGCACAGCTGCATTGGTGTACCAGATGGTCCTAACAGGGTAACCTATGGGACTTCAGCAGCAGACTATCTGCTGCTGCTGCTTTGCCTGGCAGCACAGAGATTCTTCTTCCTGCTAATATCCTTTTTAGCATATAGAGCTGAGCAACACATTAGTGCTGCTAACACTTCATCTGCACAGTAGATAAATTCAACCAACAATGGAGTTCCAGTATTGAAGGTAACCCTGCTACTCCAACTACATGTTACCCCATTCATACAAAGTGATGCTGCAGAATCCCTACAGCATCAGATCCCTTCACTTACTACATTATACTAATATTTCTAACTCTGCCATCATACCTAATGAGTGAAGTGTGTTTGTGTATCATACATAGGCATTGTAGTGGAGCACAAAGCAGCAGAGAAAAGCTACATAATAAGATATACAAAGTATCCCTTACTACACAGCTCTTCACTGCTGTACTGTGTGGCAATGTCATGCAACACAACAGAATACAGCAACTATTTGGCTGCAGATGGGATTAAGGATGAACTGGGCCCTACAGCAATTAGTACCACCATTTTCCCAAAGTGATATTCTAAGCACTCCAGTGCCCAATTCATAATGATTATCAGGGGTTCGTACAATGTCATTAAGGACTGATATCTATGTCTATAAAGCTTGATCCTGAATGGTGGCTTAATAAATATACTATACAGAGTGTGTATAATCTTCAAAGCACAGTTTTTATAAACATAGAGCTCAGTTGCCTTAACCATCATTAAAGAGAGGAGCACTGGAGCATTTGAAAGTGCAGATCTAGAAACAAGATTTGATTACTTTAAGCCATATGTCTCAACCTCTGAGCACAAGAAACCTGGACAAAACAAAAAATAAGTTGGGGACAAATGCCCAAAATCAGGGAAAAATTTTAAATATTGCTCTTAAGAATTTAGAAAATTGCTAGAATAACAGGTTTTGCATTAACATGCATTTTTCTGAAGGATATGAAGTCTGAAACTCAAGTGTCTGTCATTATTTAGTGACTTCAATGTTCAGTGATCTGAGGAATAGATGAAAATATGAGGCAAAAATCTGGACAGGTGAGAAGTATGCTTTATGTGTCATCCCCTCAACCACCTTACTCATGCATTCTAACCTTGACTCTGCCGCTGCCTCTAACCCTAACCCTATGCATTACTTTACAAAAAGACCTTTCCTATGTTCATATAGTACATCTATTATAGGAATTAGTATTGAGGGACTCGTATCTAGGAAGTGGTGCAGTTTTATGGCATTCCAGACAAGAAACACAGGAGTTTTCTATCTCTTTTATTATGCCTGGTCAGTAAAATCTGTCCAGTAGTCCTGCCTTAAATTTGTCCATCCAAAACTGACTGACTAGCACATGACTATTGGCTACCTACATTACTACTGTCCTAAAAGGTTTTGGCACTAGCAATTGTAGAATTTCTTGCCTTTCTTTACATACTCTATATAGATATGTTTTAACTCAAAATGTGAATAAAAAGTAATGGAAGCATCTTGTTTATCAGCTTCTTCTACAGCCTTGGTTCTCTCTTGCTCTTCTTGAAGTATCATCTTCCTATTATGCTTTTTCAAACTTTATGTGGCTTCTCTGTGACTCAGGGTTATTTTCTTCATTAACTTGTCTTGAGGTGGAAGGTATGGCTTTCTCCTCCAAAACACTGGCATTGCAACCACTTCTATGTCTTCCCCTGCAGAAAGTAGGTCTAGGCAAAATTAACTTCTGCTTTATTATCTTCTATCTATACAAGAGATGGCACAAGAGATGCCCTTGCAATCTGACAGATTTGGAGTGCTTTTGCAAGGAAGAGTGGGTACATATTGCCAAGTCAAGATGTGCCATGCCGATAGACTCCTACCCAAGAAGACTGAATGCTGTAATTAAATCAAAAGGTGCTTCAACAAAGTATTATCGTAAGAGTATGCACACTTATGCAACTAGCTTATTGTATGTTTTTTTATTTTTTTATATAGGTTCATAGGTTCATAAGTAGGTACTAGGCTATTGGCCCTAGGGCCTATATAAGCCTAGCCAAAAAGATACCCTGGCTTTCGCCACCCAAGAAAATTATTTTCCTGTGCCCCTGTCGAGCAGAGCCACAGTGATCCCCCGGGGTGAATTTCCTATTCCTCATCCAATCATCAAGATTTTTCTTGAAGAGTGCTAATGAGGAGCTCTGTTTGACATAGATAGGTAGTCTGTTCCAGAGTATGGGAAGTCTCTTGGACAGGAATCTATCCCTCCAGCATGTTCTGTTTATTGTGGTGACAAGGTTTAGGTCTCTACAACATGTAGCTCGGAGCGATTGGGATTTCTTTAAGTGGAGCATGTCCAACAGCTCTGGGTTTGACATAGTTTTGTATGTTAGGCAGAAATCACCTCTGAGTAGGTGATATCCGATGGAGTAAAGCTGGAGTTTTTTGAGACAGTCTGCGTAGAGCATCTGTTTGAGGCCAATAATCCTCTTTGTGAGGTATTTCTGTGGCCTCTCCAGTTGTTGTAGATGTCTTGTGAGGTACATACCAAAAGGGGCACTGTACTCTATAATGGGTCTAATGAGTGATGAGTAGAGGGGAACAATGACCTCTTTTTTTCTGGATGAGGAAACTTTTGTGATGAGGTGTGCCATGTAGAAGGATTTCTTCACCACTGTGGTGATGTAATTATCAAAGGAGAGACTACTGTTCACCTGTGTCCCAAGGTCTCTTATCACACTTTTGGTGTTAAGTAGACTACCACCTATGTGGTAGTTCATGGGTACAGAGTTTTTACCAAAGGGGATGACAATGCACTTTTTGGCATTGAGCTTCAGACCATGGCTTTGACACCAGGCATCTGTCTCAGTGAGGCCCTTTTGTAGGATGTCCACATCATTATGAGTTTCAATTATGACTCCTAGTTTGCAGTCATCTGCAAACTTCATTAGCCAAAGACCTTCTGTGTTAGCCTGTACTTCAGAGAAGTAGATACCAAACAGGAGAGGACCTAGGACTGAACCCTGTGGTACTCCACTTGTCACTGGTCTGAAGTGGGATTTGGAGTCTGCTACTTTCACAGTGTGGGTTCTGTCCATGAGCCAGTTGGCAACCCATCTTGTGACATAGGGATTTATACCTAGTTTAGTGAGTTAACTTTTTCCCCCAACAGATGTGTTTGTTTTTCAAATGAATTGTACCGGTTATAGGTCACATTAAAGGTGGGAACAGTTCTGAAATAATGCATTGTGGTCTCGTTTTTTTATATCACAAAAAAACTGGCATTTTAACAGGGGTGTGTACACTTTTTATATCCAATGTACGTATGTATGTGTGTGTATATATATATATATATATATATATATATATATATATATATATATGGAAAGCCTCCTAGATTTGCTTGACCATCCATCCCCCTACCATCAGGACACCATGGGAGGCTGTGGCATATACCACTGGCCACCTTGATCCATTATGTGGTAAGGGATCCTTGGAATGCCCCACTGGATCAGAATGGGATATGACATAGTTGCTCATACACACCCTGTTCACAGAGACCTATCTGTATACCTTCTGTTGATGTCTGTACATACCATGTCTCCCCATCCTACTATGTGCATTTCCACCCAGGATTTCCTGTGCTGCTCTTTGCATGTCTGTCTGTGTGCCCTGCACACCATCTTATGCCCCTTTCCCACCCTCTTTCTCTACTAAAGAAGGAAATATTCCTACAAGAAGTTGACCTCCGTCCTATATACTTATATTCTATTATCCTTTTATGTGACCTTCTGCTTGCTCTTCCCCTTTTACCCACTATTTCGTGCATCCCCTTCCTTATCTTGTATGAATCTAGCAACATATATGGATAGCATAGCAGTAAAACTGTAAATGGTATATGGTTACATAAATGTGTACAGCACCTGCTGCTGTCCCACCAAGGATGCGATAACATTCACGGCCTAGCTGGCTACAAGAACTACTTTATATTGAGATATAGCAGACTGCTCACATCTCCTGCCTTGACAAGATCACACTGTGCATTGTGGCTACTTAAGGGATTGTCTATTGCACTTCTGAATACATATTTAAGTCTGCTTGCATATACATATCTCATTTATACATCCTGTGGCACATCCACCTGTCCGCAAGTACTGAATGTTTTTTTTTGGATATTCAGTGCATCTCTGTGTTGCTACACAGTGTCACTTGGCTGTGCAAGACTTATTCTGAAGCTCAGTGTAGCTCTATAAATCTTAATCTTCTGTTTTACTACATCTTTTTCCACTGCTTCTACATATATTTATAAACAACTGTGTTAATTGAACTCACTACATGCAGTTCTGCAAGAAATATGACCAGCACAACAAATTTATACTTGTATCTTTTCAGGAACATGGTAATCATGTCAGCTATTATTTTTAAATTATGTTTTAAAATGATGTACAAAATAAGACACATATCAGTCTTAGGAAATGGAAGTGAAATACCAGATCCATCCTTATATCTCTATAAAGTGTTACTTTGAGCTGCCATACCTCATCCGTGTATATATCATTCTAAAACTTGCTGCTATAAAACCAGATCTATCTACTATTTTGTGAGAGCTGTAACTATGATATCTCATTTATACCTGTACTTTTGTTAAGGGTAACTATAAATACCAGGCACACATGAACAGTTTTGTATGTCTCAAGACAACTACACATGAATGATTTGCACATTTTATCAAGGCTAACCATTTTCTTTGCCTTTTTTCATTTTTGTTAAATTCCATTTTCTCAGCTGACTCCAAGAAAGAACTTAATTTGGCTTAATATGACCCTTCTAATCAAGGGAATTCAAGCATTCTTCCTGTGGCTGCAGACTCACACTTGCCATATTCCTTACTTAATACATATCCTCCCCGCGTTCTCTTAGTAATATAAACTTTTGCTTTATTGCTTAAATGTCAAAGAGTAACAAATAAGCTAGAATCATTTTAGGTTTTTGCCATCACAAGAACTCAGATTTTTTTACTGCGGTATGTGTATTTCTGTGGGAGGATGCAACATGAAACAGAACTTTAAACAAAAAAAATAAACAGGTAAAGCCACCACTGAAAAGTATGTAGTTTCGCTTGAAAAACGAACGGTAAAAGCTGTTTATTCTAGGTCATAGTGCTCTCCTGCTTCCTCATTGGTTAACAGTAATTCTGATTGCATATGTATTTCAGGTAAGCTTACTGCAGTTAAAAAAACGTAATTTCCATTTATTTCAGTACATAAAAATACTCATTAAAATAAACAAGAAGGACATATTTTACTTACAGCTTCTGATTTTGGAGGTACAGGGGGTGGGGGTGGCACTTGGGGTCCCTCCATCTGGATCACAGGCACATGGGACGAACCAGAGGGAACTTTCATGGAGGGAGAAGAAACAAAAGTTATTAAATCTTGTGCTTTATTTCCACATTCCAAGCCTGGTAGATTGCTGCTAGGCTCAGAATAATTCCCAGGATTTTGATTGGTCCACAACTCCTCATAAGGGATCTCCAGTTGGTCATGAGTTCTAAATTCACTCTCTGTCCAGTCAGGTGTCATATATTCCCTGTCTGTGTCTGCAGTTTCTGGTGGAGTTAGGAGCTCATGAGGCATGATTTGTTGATCTCCAGCAGAGTCTCGACAATTCTGGATGTTAAGTTCCTCATTTGTCTGTGCAGCACCACTGTAAACACAAAGAGACAGGCGCTGGAAGGACTGTGTCAGCTCCTCGCGGGCATAGTTCAATGAATTTGAGGTAAAGCCTTGTAAGCACACTTTAATTTTTCGGGGACTGGCACACTCTTCACTGAAGTCAGTCTTGACTTCTCGCACAGCCTTTGAATATTCATCAGGGTTGAAGCGTTCCTGGCAGAACATGGCACATTCTTGAACCAGTTTTTCAAAGTGGGGATCACCACAAAGTAGCCCTTCAGTCAGTGCAAAGCGAGGCATATCTGTTAGCAGTAGAAAGTGGAAGGGGATCACTTCCTCTTTGCGAAGGATACAACATAAAACAACAGTCTTTGATATGATACTGACAAGCTTGTACCGATGTCCCTCTCTGATGATATGCTGGTCATAGGGATTTCTGAGTGGGCGGCTTGGCACTGTTACATTTACAGGCAAACGAACTTTCTCGATTATACTGCGAATGGTGTGTTCCCCTTCCTGCATCTGTATCTCTAGCGGGCTGCGGGTGCTGAACTTTCCCTTGCACTGGAATGGCAAGCTAAGGCTCTCATTAGTCCTATGGTTCATGCAAATCAGGCATGGCATCTTACCTCTGACCTGCTTGCTCAGGGTACCTGTCTTACCAAACTTCCTCAAGATACTGTTGAAACGGGACTTTTCTTTCACAGTTTTAGCACAGAGGATCTCTGCTTGGCCCATCAGTGTCAGCTCATCTCCAGCATGGAGTGTGAAATTGTAGACCTCACTGTCTTCACTGAATTCACCTGAAACCACCTGAAAACACAGACTGAGTAAGGTGAGGGACTTCATTACTCAATCCTGTTTAAACAAACAGCAGTTAGAATAGTACAGCTGTAGGCAGAACACTGAAGATGCTTAAATTTTACAGTAACGTATGCAGCATAATACATTTCAGATTAATAAACAATGTCCAATCAAGATAATTTTTAGCATTTTAATTTATCTTAATGACCTGTAAACAAAGAATAGCATACTGTGATTTTCTTCTACCACTTAAGGAAGTTATCCTCGTGTCTCTTATCAGATATGAATGGGAAAAAACATAGATCACATAAATTAAGTTTTAAAATACTGATTTCTAATGAAACATTATTACAAATCCTAGTATTAAAAATACAGCTATTATTTCTGCTAAAACTGTATGTGGTAACGTATTGTAAGCTACCGTCTTATAGGACTTACATTACATTAGTGTTGATTCAGTCCATAATAATTGCAAGCATCCTTGTCAAACAAATAATTAGACACAATCAGATTAAAGACTAATTCAATCAGCCTGACTGTTGCAGTGAAACACTATATAGATGTCTTCCCCTTCCACCCCATCTTCCAATAATCAAAAAAAAACATCTTTACCTGCATGTTTCAAGTAGTATTCAAGAAGTATAGTTATTCTGACATGAAGAAATCTAAACAATTCTTAATGAAATCTCCTTAGTCAAGACATGCATGCTGCTGAGAAATAATAAAGTATTTACAAGCAAATTGTGAAAGAATATGGTATTTTCCATGTATTATAGCTACTATACATATATATTATTAAATGTTTTCCTACTGTGTATCTTAATTGTGTTGCCTCTCCTTATAGCTTAGGTCATGGATGAATAGGTTTCACATATCAACGAATAAATGAATAAGTAAGTAAAATATAAATAAAAGTTATATTTTGTGATAGTTTTGACAGTGAAAGCAGTAAAATAATATTCAGTGCTTAAGTGGAGGAAACAATTATATTTCACATTTTCTGTATTTTTAAAACAAAGTTGTCTTTATTAAAATTTTCTTAAAACACCATAAAAATAAACTTGCAATTCAGACAAATAACATAAAAAATGCATTGTGTTTATATGATTAGAACTGTTTCATCTTCAACAAACTGACTTTTAAAGTAGCATAATCCTGAACAGTTAATTATTGTTATGCATCCAAACAGTAGAAAGCTATACGCATGTAGCTCATAACCCCAATCAGTTTTTCAGAAACAGCTAATATTTTTTGTTTGGTGCAAAATCTTCTTTATCACATATAAATCACTGTGAAAATCCCCTTAATGTTTGTTTTCATCTTTTAGCAAGTGCTGCCTTAAATACAGAATCACTGACTTACCCGATGCCATTCCTTACATCATAAATATAAAATAATCATAATAATATAATTATTAATTATGTTTTAATATAATTATGTTTCCTCATATCCAGGATATCTCAACAAACTGAATACAATCCAATAGGTTGTCACAAGTTCCACCTGTGTTCCCTTTGTATTTTCGAGACCCAATAATGTGAGTTCCAAATCTCTGAGGTGCACTCAGGTGGGAAAGATATACTAAGCCTAAAATTGCTACATCTTGGAGAGTTCCCCCTTTTCCTGGGTACAATACTATAGAAGTTAGTATATATAAGGCTGTGGGTGTGATATATAAGGCTGTGGGTGTGCAGCCCACATCAGCACGTGCGGGAGGGCTTGCCCTCTTGGAAAAACACTTTTTTACAATGTGTTTTTCACTTTGTTGTTTTACCTGGAGGACTGTATTTAACTTTCCTGAATTGTGAAACTATCATTGTCAAGTCTCACACCTCCAGTAAGATATAATCCCACCCACAAATGCTATCCTCCCATACCCAAACAATAAACAAAGTATGACTGAGCTCTAATCTCTGTTCCTAAGACACCACAGTCACTGTGATTGTCAGCTGCTCTGCCCTTTCAATAAAAGCATTCAAAAATGAACAGTAAATTCAGCTCCAAAGGAAAAAAATATGTATAGCTTATTTTTCCTCCGCTAATCACGATGACTAGGTTAAATAATATAACATTGTATTATTGACTTATTCAATATTTTAATTTCCTCACTCCTCCCCAGTACATCAGTAGTCATGGATATGCACTTCTCGACTCTCTCTGTGGCCAGTCTGGTTCAGATGGTTATTCTGAGGCATTGTAGGAACTGGCTTATGTACAACCCACTTATTCTTAATTAAACAGATAATGTATGCAAGAGGTGTAAATACACTTTAACGCTGGAGGCAAAACTCTCTCATACAACCAAAACTAGTCTTACAGAGGTTGTCAGTCACACTTGTGCCATCCCTACTGCATAGGGTAAAGACCCTGCTCATAAAACTACTTATGCTCAGGCACTTACAGGGAACCTTCCTTAAAGACTACATTCTCCTACACAGCACAATCAAAAAAAGGGCCCTCAGCCATCATGTAAACACTCTGTTAAAAACACACCCACAGCTACAAACAGTAATGCTGCATCCAATGCTTCTGCTACTAAGCCCTTAAGTGCACAGCCAAATGTACTGGTCATTGAGACTATACTGAGGCACACCAATGTCTCCCTCATCAGACTAAGTAAGAAGAGAGTCACGGTTAGCTGCTTTGTGGAGCTTGGATCCATCAAGTCACAGAGGCACTCAGGTCATTGAACCACAGGTACCAGTATGACTCTGTCATAGTCCATGCGGGTGTTAATGACCTGAGGCATAAATAACTTGACTAGATGAAGCAAGACATGATTGAGCTTGCTGATTATGTGACTAGGGCAGGTGTGAGCCTAGCACTAAGAAGCATACTACCTTCATCAAGGATAATGCCACATTGCCAACAGAAGATGGTTGATTTTAACAATTGGCTTAGCTTCTGGTGTTATTCCAAGGGGGCACAATATCTGATGGCCTGGGAGAACATAGTTGACAGACCATGCTGCTTTGCCAGAAATGTTCTGCACTTATCCCTCTAGGATTTTTGGATAGTGGCAAAGACCTTTTCCACTTTCTATGTGCCTTTTTAGGCAATGCCAAACTGATAAATGTTCTGACTTGAACCTACAAAGGAATATCTGAAGGTGATACTGCTCAATGCTAGAATTCTTAACAAGAAACTCCACTCCTTGCAAGGTTTCCTTTCCCTGGAGAGTGTAGACATCTGTGTAGTAATTAAGACATGTCTATCTGATGAATCTGGGCATCTTGAGGCAATGTAGAAATTGCCTCATGTACACAGACAACTCTCTCCTATCACCCAACACTACAACCTGTGAGAGATGCACTTATCTAGCCAAACAAGTCTCTCCAACCAAGACTGAACTTGACAGTCATGAGGAGAAGGTAAACATTTGCACCACACCACACTCATCACATAGTTTCACTAAATCTACACCACCAAAATCCACACATAGTAACACAAAAACATTTGCGGAGGCTCTCAATAATAATCTGTCCAAGCATTAGAGACCTCCAAAGCAGAAATGCAAGCAACCTCCATCCCCCAACACAACCCAAATGACACATAGCCCACAGAATCGGTGTGCCACTCAACCACAGCCAATAAGGCAAAACAACATACCCAACACACTAGTCAGAGTTGACTCTATAGTCAGGCACACTGATGTCCCACTCACCAGGCTAAACAAGGAGAAGGTTCTGCCATCGCCCAGAATGATACCGCAGTACAAGGACAAAATTATTGACTTCAACAATTGGCTAAGCTTCTGGTGTCATTCAAAGGGGATCCAGTATCTGTCTGCTTGGGATGACATGGTCGACAGACCATGATGCTTTGCCACAGATGGCCTGTACTGTCGCCCCTGGGATTCCGGATACTGGCTAAGGCTCTTGCTGCCCCTAAACTGCCTTTTTTAGGCAAGGTTCAAATAACCAATTCACCACCGTAACAGGAACAGGCAAGCAAAAACTGAGGGTAATGCTACTCAATGCTAGAAGTCTAAATCTCAAAATGCACTCACTCGAGGCACTCCTTAAAATGGAGAACATCAATATCTGTGCAGTGACTGAGACCTGGTTCAAGGCTCCAGAGAGCACCCCTACACTACCAGGCTATAACTCATACCACACTTTTCGGCCATGTAACCTGGACCGAAACACCAAAGACAGAGGTGTGTCCATATTCATTAAGGATATCCACACCTCCAGGCTAGATGCTCAGCATAATGCATCCAAGGTTATCCAAGTGCAACTAACTCTGGGCAAAACTGCAATCCAAACTGTAGCTTGTTACAGATCCCTCACCATGCCCCAGGATTTCCACTCCTCTTTTCTTGATGTACTGGAAAATATTAGGGTTCAACCAAACACCCTAATAATGGGCGACTTCAACTACCCCACCATTAACTGGGAAAACTACTTGTGTACCAACTCCTTAGCTCAACACTTTCTGGAATTCATAAACTCCAATGCCCTGGATCAACTTATCCACACCCCCACCAGGGGCAGCAATATCCTAGACCTAGTCATTACCAACATGAGTGACCGGTATTCCACACCTGAAGTCAACTCCTCGTTGGTCTGATCCGACCATAAGCTAATCACCCTTGATATCCACATCCCGCCCCCACCCCCCAATAAGGAAACCATGGTAAAAAAATTCTCCAAAGCCAACTTCATGCTTCTTAAGACAGAAGTGGTGAACTTCATGACACCTATGCAAATGGACAATACAGTTACAACTGCTGAATCCTACACAAATGCGCTCTATAAGCACTTACACGAATGCATGGATCGTACTATCCCAAACAGAACCAAGACACTATACTCCAAAAAAAGGAAGCCAGTCTGGTGGTCCCCTGCCATAAACAAACTGTACAACAGAAGGAAGAAACTGTTGCAAGAGACAGTAAAATCCCATGAGTGAAGGAGCTCCCTGGTCAGCCTCAGTAAGAAGCTGGGATTCCTTATAAGATCCTCCAAAACTAGCTACGAAAACAAAATCTCCACTAATTCTAAGGACAACCACAAAGCATTCTATAGCTATGTTAAGAATCTCGATGGCAACAACCAGATCTGCTCTGAGTTACAGCACAACGGCATGAAAATTACAGAACCAAGTGATATTGCCAACATCCTGGCAGATAGGTTCAGTGGTAACTTTACCCCTCCTCACCCCCTAAAGGGCCCATATCTATACAGGAAGAATGCAGAGTCCCTGTAATCACAACTACGCATGTAAAAGCTGCACTCTCTAAAGCCAAAAACACAGCATCCATGGGACCGGACAACATCCTAGGCTGCGTTTTACACGAACTTCAGAACAAACTGGCTCCCCACTTAAGCACCATGTTCAATAATAGCCTCACATCAGGCTTTGTGCCCACTGAATGGTGCACAGCAACAGTTATCCCACTCCACAAAGGGGGAGCCACCACTGATCCCGGGAACTATCGACCTATTAGCCTGACGAGCCTGGTCTGCAAGGCCATGGAACATATCATCATGGAACTCATAAACAAAGACATTGGTAACCTCCAAAGTCTGGATCCCACCCATTTCAGGTTTGTGAAAGGCAGATCATGCCTCCTGAACCTGATTGACTTCTTTGAGCCAGTCACCAAAGCCGTAGGTGGGGATAAGGTGGTTCACACAGCCTATCTTGACCTCGCCAAGGCTTTCGACACCATCCCCAATTCTGGAATTATAGCTAAACTTACTAAAGTAGGTATAAATCCCTATGTCACAAGACGGGTTGCCAACTGGCTCACTGACAGAACCCACACTGTAAAAGTTGCAGACTCCAAATCTGACCTCAAAGCAGTGACAAGTGGAGTACCACAGGGTTGCGTCCTGGGACCTCTCCTGTTTGGTATCTACTTCTCTGAAGTACAGGCTAACACAGAAGGCTTCTGGCTAATAAAGTTTGCAGATGACTGCAAACTAGGAGCCATAGTCAAGTCCCCAAAGGATGTGGATATCCTACAGAAGGGCCTCGCTGAGACAGATACCTGGTATCAGAGCCATGGTCTCAAGCTCAATGCCAAAAAGTGCAGTGTCATCCCCTTTGGTAAAAACTCTGTACCCATGAACTACCACATAGGCAGCAATCTACTTAATACTGAATGTGTGATAAGAGACCTTGGGACCCAGGTGGACAGTAGTCTCTCCTTTGATAGTCACATCGCCACAGTAGTCATGAAGTCCTTCTACGTGGCACACCTCATCATAAAAGGGTTCTCATCCAGGAAAAAAGAGGTCATTGTTCCTCTCTACTCGACAATCATTAGACCCATTACAGAGTACAATGCCCCTTTTGGAATGTACCTCACAAGACATCTGCAGCAGCTGGAAAGACCACAGAAGTACCTCACAAAGAGGATTACTGGCCTCAAACAAATGCCCTACACTGACCACCTCAAAAAACTCCAGCTTTACTCCGTAGCATATCGCCTACTCCGAGGTGATCTCTGCCTAACATATAAAGCTATGTCAAACCCAGAGCTGTTGGACATGCTACACCTAAAGAAATCCCAATCCCTCCAAGCTACACTCTCTAGGGACCTAAACCTCGTCACCACAATAAACAGGACATGCTGGAGGGATAGATTCCTGTCCCAGAGACTTCCCATACTCTGGAACAGGCTATCCATTTATGTCAAGCAAAGTTCTTCATTAGCACTCTTCAAGAAAAATCTGGATGAGTGGATGGGAAATAGGAAATACACCCCGGGGATCACTTCTGTGTCTCTGCTTGACAGTGGCACAGGAAAATAACTTTCTTGGGTGGCGTAAGCCACGGAACCTTGTTGGCTAGGCTTACGTAGGCCCTTGGACCAATAGCCTAGTACCTACCTATAAACCTATGAACCTAAGTCACAGGCAGTATCCTTGACAGTGCAAGGTTATAATGCCTTTCACACCTTTAGACCAGCTATTGGCCAGCAGGGAACTAAAGGTGGAGGAATCTCAGTCTATATGAAAAACAACCTCACAACCAGACAAGTTAAAGGGTATGACCCACTGGTACTCATACATGTGCAACAAACCATCTCATACTATATCAAACGTACCAAACATCTTCCACTTTGTACTCACAAACATGGGAGGAGCAATGTTCTTTACCCCAATGTAATGTCCTCACTTGTCAGATCTGACCATAAGGCAGTACTGCTTGAAATAAAAATTAAATCCAGGGACCCTGTGAAAACAAAAACCTTTAGGAACTATTCCAAGAGTTAACCCTATACTAAATGACACCTTGGCTAAATTCCATGCACCCCCAAACCCATAAATACCATAGCATATGCTGAGCTATTTAAAAAACTCCCTGTACAGCCATATTGATAGCTGTATAGAGTGAGTTGTGCCCACTTGTATTAAGAATAAGACAAATTCAAACGACAAGCCACCCAGGTGAAATCACAATATCAATCAGACATACAACAAAAGAAAAAAGTCTTGGCCAGTCATAGGAGGAACCAAGCCAAACATAATAAAAGCTCCCTGACCAATCTAAACAGGCACAGGCAGCTAAGAGGGTTAATTAATACTTCTAAGGCTAAATCTGAAGAAAAATAGCTTCCTAGGCAAAGGACAACCACAACGCTTTCTACAGCTATGACCATAACTTCAAGGGAAATACACAACAATGCACAGAACATATTTTAAATGGCATCACGCACACTGAACTGGAGGCCATTGCCAACCTTTTGGGTGACTGGTAAAGCTTATATTTCTCCCCCTACTCCCACCAATAGTCCAACGGAAATACCTCATACCATATCCTCTCCAACCATTTCTAGGGAACAGGTCATCAATGCACTTTCCAAAGCCAAAAACACTACATTGATGAGCCCCTATAACATCCCGGGATGCTTACTAAATAGCATGAAACATGTCCTCTCTGTTCTACTGGAATCACTTTTAACTTGAGCTTACAGCCAGGTTTTGAGTCCATGGAATGGAAGGTGACTGCATTCATTCCCCTGCACAAAAGAGGTCCAACCACCAATCTGGGTAACCACAGGTTCATAAGTCTGACCAGCCTCATGTGTAAGGACATGAAAAGAATCATCATGGACAAGATAAATGAGGATATAGGTAACCTAAAAACACTGAACCTATCACAGTATATTTTTTAAAGGAAGATCATGCCTATTAAATTTGGTCGACTTCTTTGAGAGGGTCACCAAAGTAATGGATGAGGGCAAGACTGTGCACTCAGCTTACCTCGACCTAGCCAAGGCTTTTGATAAAATACCTCCTCAGGCATTATAGACAAGCTCAATAAATTAGGTATAAACCCATTTGTCACCCTCTGTATAGCCAACTGGCTCAGTGATATGACCTAGGAAATCAAAACAGTTTAGGCCACCTCCAGCAAGAGCCTAGTCCCTAGCACAGTCCCTCAAGGCTCAGTACTGGGCCCACTCCTTTTTGGCATCTATTAATCTGAAGTGGAAGCAAACTCTGAAGGTTTCTGCTGACTACGTTTGCAGATGATTGTAAGCTGGGGGTTATCATCGACACCCCTGCAGACACTGGCATTCTTCAAGAAGGCCCATCTCTGACTAAAAAATGGTGCTGAAGACATGTTCTTGATGTCAGTGCTAAGAAGTGCATAATTGTACCCTTTCAGAAGTCAATCATTACAGCTAATTACTATGTTAATAATATACCCCTAAGAGTCGACCCAGTGGTCAGGGATCTGGGTATGCACGCAGACAGCAGCCTTACCTATAGCCACCATGTGAACACAGTGGTGGGGAAATCCTTTTATGTTGCACAACTTATAAGTAAGGGCATGGCATCTGCGTCCAAAGAGGTCATTATACCACTTCACAGACCAATCATACAGTGCAATGCTCCCTTCAGTATGTACCTGACCAGGCATATGCAGAAAATAAAGTGACCTCAGAGGTTCCTTACAAGAAGTATACAGGATTATGTAGCCCAGGCAGGTATGACCCTGACCCTGAGCAGTATCCTTCCTTCACCAAGAATGATGCCACAATATAGAGACAAGATGATCAGCTTTAACAATTGGCTTAATGTCTGGTGTCATTCAAAGGGAATCCAGTGTCTGTCTGCCTGGGATGACATGCTTGACAAGCCACGCTGCTTCGCAAGGGACGGCTTGCACCTGTCACCCCTGGGATTCCGGATATTGGCTAAGGCTCTTGCCACCCCCATAGTGCCTTTTTAGGCAAGGCTCAAATTCTAAACCTACCACCCTAGAAAACAAAAATGGGAAGAAACTGAGGGTAATGCTGCTCAATGCCAGAAGTCTAAATCTCAAAATGCACGCACTCGAGGCCCTTCTCAGTATGGAGAACATCGATGTCTGTGCTGTAACTGAAACCTGGTTCAAGGCTCCTGAGAGCACCCCGGCACTATTAGGTTTTACCTCATATCATGCGGTCCGGCCCCAAAACCCAGACCACACCACAAAAGGAGGGGTGTATCCATATTCATAAAGGATACCCACACCTCCAGGTTGGTGGTAACGCACGAAGCTTCGGAAACCATCCAGGTGCAACTAACCATAGGCAAAACTGCTCTACAAATTGTAGCATGCTACAGGCCACCCTCTCAAACTCAGGAACCCCACACAGCCTTCCTGAAGACACTGGAGGGTATAAATGTATCTCCAAACACCATCATATTGGGTGACTTCAACTACCCGAATATAGACTGGGAACATTACTCAAGCCCTAACTTTCTAGCCCAACAGTTCCTGGAGTTCATAAATTCAAATGCCATGGAACAGCTAGTCACTGTTCCCACGAGAGGAGAAAATATACTAGATCTCATTATCACAAACATGGGGACAAAATGCTACACACCGGAAGTATATCCCTCATTGGTGAGATCTGATCATAAACTATTCTCACTGGAAATCCACATCCCGCCCCCACCCCAAACAAAAAAGACCACAGTGAAGAACTTCTCTAAAGCAAACTTCACACTACGCAAGACTGGTGTGGTATTCTTCAAGGCCCCTGAGCCAGTGGAAACCACAACCCAAGCTGCGGAAGCCCTTACAAATGCCTTCTATGAACACCTCCAGGACTGCATGGATCAGGCAATCCCAAATAAAACCAAGACTCTTTCCACAAAGGGCAAACGTCCAGTCTGGTGGACCCCAGCCATTAACAAACTTTACAATAAGAGGAGAAAGCTATTACATGATAGAACAAAATCCATAAAAGGGAAGTCACCCCTGATCATTATTAGTAAAATATACGAGCACTCATAAAATCAACTATGGCCAATTTTGAGAGAAAAATTGCCATGGATTCAAAGGACAATCATAAGGCCTTTTTCAGCTATGTTAGGAACCTGGGTGGAAACTCCCAGATATGCTCAGAATTAGTCCAAAATGATACAAAAATCACTGAACCCACAGACATTACCAACATACTGGCAGACAGGTTCAGTGCAAACTTCACCCCCCTACCCTAAAGGAGAGATAACTATGCCAGCGGAGTGTAGCCTCCCAGACATCTCAAATGCGCAGGTGAAAGCTGCTCTCTCTAAAGCTAAAAACACAGCATCAATGGGACCGGATGGTGTCCCCGGCTGTGTGCTACACGAGCTAAATGAGGAATTAAACCCGCACATAAGGCAGCTGTTTAATCTCAGCCTTACCACAGGATACGTGCCCAAGGAGTGGCATACGGCAACTGTGGTCCCACTCCACAAAGGCGGTGCCTCTACGGACCCTGGTAATTACCGCCCCATAAGCTTAACAAGTCTAGTCTGCAAAGCTATGGAGAGGATCATAATGGAGCTCATAAACAAAGATATAGGGGACTTGCAGACATTGGACCCAACCCAGTTTGGCTTCGTCAAGGGCAGATCATGCCTTTTGAACTTGGTTGACTTCTTCGAAACAGTCACCAAGGCCATTGATGAGGGAAAGGCAGTCCATACAGCCTACCTTGACCTTGCAAAGGCTTTCGACACAATACCCCACTCGGGTATTGTAGAAAAACTTACCAGCTTAAATGTAAACCCATATGTCACAAGATAGGTTGCAAACTGGCTTAAGGACAGAACCCACAGGGTTAGAGTTGCTGGTGCTATGTCAGACTCCAAGCTGGTCACAAGTGGTGTCCCACAGGGCTCGGTCCTTGGCCCCCTATTGTTCGGCATCTACTTCTCAGAAGTACAGGCCAACATGGGAGGACTTTGGCTGACAAAGTTTGCAGATGACTGCAAACTGGGCACCATAGTGGAAAGTGCATCGGACATGGATATCCTTCAGAAGGGACTCACGGAAACAGATAGCTGGTGCCAGAGCCATGGCCTGAAGTTAAACGCCAAAAATGTATAGTCATACCCTTTGGGAAAAACAAGGTAACCCCAAGCTACCATATAGGTGGCACTCCACTAAGCACAGAAGAGGTTATCAGGGACCTGGGGACCCAGGTTGACAGTGGCCTTTCTTTTGACACTCACATTGCTAAAGTGGTTAGAAAGACCTTCTACATTGCCCACCTGATCATGAAGGGATTCACATCCAGATCTAGTGAGGTCATTGTTCCCCTGTACTCTTCACTTATCAGACCAATGATCGAGTACAATGCCCCATTCGGGATGTATCTCACCCGACATCTGCAGCAATTGGAGAGACCCCAAAAGTTCCTCACCAAAAGGATAAAGGGACTCCAAAATCTGTCATATGCTGCCAGATTGAAGAAACTCCAGCTCTATTCAGTCGCATACCGTCTGCTCAAAGGTGACATGTGCCTGATATACAAGGCCATGTCCAACCCGGAATTAATGGACATACTCCACCTCAAAAAATCCAAATCCACCAAAACCACTAGAGCAAGCGACTTAAACCTTAGCACGGATATAAATAGGATGTGCTGGAGGGATAGATTTATCACTCAGAGACCCCCTATGCTGTGGAATAAAATCCCGGTCCATGTGAGGCAGAGCACCTCGCTGGCTCTGTTCAAGAGAAATCTTGACCTGTGGATGGGAGATCGTAGGTTTACCCCTGGAATCATCTCTGTGTCACTGCTGGACAGAGGCACAACAAACTAATGGGCACAGTATTTTTTCATATAAGGGGTGGCGTAAGCCACAAAACTTTGGGCTAGGCTTATAAATGCCTTAGGGCAGATAGCCTAGTATAAACCTATGAACCTATGAACCTATGTAACAAACCTGCCTTACGCAGAGTGCCTTAAAGCCCTTTCCCTCTATTTAGTCTGATATAGATTGCTGAGTGGTGCTCTATGCTGGCTTACAAGGCATCCACAAACTCCACACTTATGAATCACCTGCATACTGTTAAGTCAAACAGTGCCAGAAATACATGGTCTAGGGGCATGAATTTTGTCTGTGACTTAAACAGAACATGTTGGAGAGACAGATATGTGCCCCAGAAACTGCCCTTCTTATGGAACAGGCTTCCCATCCATGTAAAGCCGAGTTCATCTATTAATTAATTGAATGTAATTAAGTTTAATTGATGGGTATATAAATAAGTAAATTATTGGATGCACTGGTCTTTTTCTGATGAAGTCTAATGGGAACGAAAACGCAATGTGTTGTTCTTGGAGGATTATCTGCTTTTGAATAAACACATTTGTGCTGAACCTGGTCTCGAGCATTGGATTACACTGTGGTGTGGGCTACATCCGTTTTTATCTGCTGGCAAAGTTGTGTTTGGAGTATCTTCAGCAGTTCCTTTTGTTTTTTCGAGTTCATCTATTACCCAGTTTAAGCACAACCTAGACAAGTGGACGGGGAATAGGAAATTTACACCAGGCGTGGCTCCAATGTCCCTTACTGAAAGAAGTAGCTCATAAATGTCTGGCTCTCAATGTCCTATTTGGATGCAGGACATCATTATTCTTTTGGGAAAACTTGTCTAGGCTTAGAAAGGCCTCCCAGGTTATTAGCCTAGTAAAAATCTATGACTCTATGAAAATACAAATTTGCTTCCTAATTGGTATACAAGTTTTAACATACTCAGCAATGTGCTGCAATCCCCATTTAAGGACATCAAGAACAAGTCCAGCTCTATTCAGTCTCATACCGCTTGCTCAGAGGTGACCTGTGCCTGACATATAAGGCCATGTCAAACCCAGATTTGATGAATATGCTTCACCTCAAAAAATCTAGATCCCTCAGAACCACAAGGGCGGGAGACCTAAACCTTGACACGGTTATAAATAGAACGTGCTGGAGGGACAGATTCATCACCCAGAGACTCCCTGTGCTGTGGAACAAAATTCCGGTACATGTGAGGCAGAGCACCTCTCTGGCCTTGTTCAAGAGGAATCTTGACCAATGGATGGGAGATTGCAGATATACCCCAGGGATTACTTCAGTGTCACTGCTTGACAGAGCCACAGCAAAATGATAGGCATAGTTTTTATTCAAACTAAAGGGGTGGCGAAAGCCACATAACTATGGGCTAGGCTTATAAATGCCCTTGGGCAGATAGCCTAGTATGAACCTATGAACCTATGAACCTATAAGTGTAAAGAGCAAAAATCTGCACTAGCTATCTAACTTTTGTACCATGTTTTCCAAGAGCAATTATTCCGTCTTTTAAGATAGGTTCTATAGTTTATTCTGGTAACACATGTACTTTATGTTTTGTAAATATTGTAAATAGTTTATTCATTGTTATATGTAGTTGTTCTTTATTTTTATACGTAAGGTTTGACAACTCTATTTGTTATTCTCCTTTGGTATACATTTGTTAAACATAATGAAAAGTTTAATAAAATATTATTAGAAAAAAATAATCCACACTTTTAATAGACCTGAACACTACCAACAATTTGCACTGGAAAAATTAAAAAAAAAAAAAACACGTGGCCAAGCTGGAAATGGACTCCTTACACAATATATACGTATAAAACATCAAAATGTTAGAAAAGGTTGACATATTAGGTGCAACAGATTCATTATGGAGCCCCATATAATCATACACCCCTCTCCCATACATTTGTGATTCATTTATGGAGTTCAGCCCCTATTATTCCCAAGTCTGTTATCAGTCTCCAAACTGGTTTTACCATGAACTCAAATCTATTTCATATCAAACTGATTCTCTGCCAGGGAAGGGACCTCTACCCAGGAGTGAATGCTTCACTTCTCTCAAAGGAAGGATTATGCTCTAGCCAGTATTAGCTCATAACACTACTACCGAACCTTTTTAGGTTCATAGGTGTATACTAGGCTAATGGCCCTGGAGCCTTTATAAGCCTAGCCCATAGGATTACCCTGGCATCGTGCCACCCGACCTTAGTTTTTGAGTTGAACATTCATGGCAGAATATCTTTCAGAAATTTAATCATCTATGAAATTGAAGACACATGAAAAATATCTATTTCTGTATTAAATTTGCTAACCCAGTGAGTAAACTGATGTACTCATCCTTTTTATTCACAGCATAGGCCACAAGGCAAAGGCATCAAACATTAACACAGAGTTCATTATTAATTAACTGATTAGATGAGTTTTGCTAATATTTAACACAAACCTTAAAAACATTTCAGCAAATCAAACTCTAACATGCAATACCCCTTGATATGCAATGGACATGGAATTCTTGCTTTACAGTAAATTGAAATATTTATATAGAAGAAATACAGTAATGATATAAAAATGAAACATACTCTACATATAGTTTCCTCACTAAAAATCACTGTACTCATAATGTTTATACAACTATTTTCTACTTTGGTAAAGATTATATAAATTATTTACGATATGTATAAACAAACTCAGGTCATGCTATAAATTTAGTTGCAAAGAATTTCTTAACATAGCCAAAGGTGATTTTTTTAACCTGGATCAATAGTGCATATGCATTTATATTCCTCCGTGATGTGTTTTTTTGCATATATCAAGGTAAAAAATTGCCGAAGTAGGCTAGAGCAAGCTGGAATAACATCCCACAAAGAACCTATAAAACAAAACTACTTTTTTTTTCAGGTTACAACTTAAAAAATACAAATTACAAAACAAAAATATTTTTATCTATGCATCACTGTTACTCTGTTTTTTTACATAGTTCAGCATGTGACAATTGCATTGAGTGGATGTGTTATTGAGTGGATATCTGGTTAAATGCATGTAATGTCAGAAGAAGCAAGTTCTGTTGAACTTTTGACATTAGTGTATTTGATTTTGTGTGTTTGCTGGTTAGGGTTAGAGTAAAGGCTAGAGTAGGGGATAGACTTAGTGTTGTGGATGTGTGATTTTATTTGCTGTGTGTGTGTGTGTGTGTGTGTGTGTGTGTGTGTGTGTGTGTGTGTATGTGTGTGTGTGTATTTGCAAATGTTTTCAATTAGTATTATAGTTAGTACTAGGTGAAGGGATACAGTTAGTGTTGTCCATGTGTGTTAATACATGCAATATGTCTGGGTGTCTTGTTTAGTGAAATCACCCTGCTCATCTTAGTAATGTATGCTAACTGTAATCCTACCCTTTTCCTGACTCCGCACCTTACCATATGAAAACCCTTTCTGTTACCCCGCCAGTATTCCGACAAATTTGGTCTAAATGTAACGAGCGGGCTTTGGTTGTCAGATTGCAAAAGGAAACTGTTTCCTTTTGCGATCTTTTTCCATTCGATGTTTTCGGCTTTCAGTATACTGTGTTTTTTGAAAATATACAAGTATCGATCAGCTTGTGTTAAATGTTTTTGCATTTTCATCAGTTGTCATATGCTCATACACTCACAAACATATTCATATATAATTATGTGTTTGTCAAGTAGCACATCAAGACAAGAGTAACTAGTAAATCTCAGGAACAGGCTTAAACATGGTGCCGGCAAGCGGTACAAAATACAACCTTCCCAGCTATACGTGGGCAATTACTCAGGACTCCTCAAAATGGGATGGACAGACACACAAGCTGGGTCCTGATCAAACACTGTATGATCATCCACATGTTCCCAAAACAAGTGGTTCAATTATATACAGCAATATAAGCTTCAGGTTATAGCCATATCAGAATCTTGGAATACAGACAATTATTGATTCCAGATTACATAAATATAGTTTAAGAAGATCTGAAAGAAAAGGAGGAGGAGTAGTAATGCTAATTCATAACTCTGTAGTAAGAAGCATGGAAGCCTACAGCTCAACAGATGAAATAATGACTGTTATATTAAGCAGCATAAATCCCTGGGGGATTGTAGGCCACTTGTTGCATATAGGAGACTTAACACGAATATCCTAGAACATCAGTCCTTCTTGCATACACATATGATTTACCAGTAATAATACCTGGAAATATTAACTATCAGTACATCAACTGGAAGGAACACTGGTTTAGTACACATATGGAGTTCTGTTTTCTAGATCTATTAAACAAGTTAAGTTTTACAGAAAAAGTGCATTTACCAACAAAACGTTCAAACATAATGGATTTAATATTATAAAACAGAGAGGGATTAAAAAAAATATATAAAAATGTCTAATCTCATAGGAACATCTGCTTATGATAGTGTCTTATTTAACATAATAACTCTTATGAATGGAAAGCAGGAATACATCATGAGGTATATTTTAAAATGATTTAACTTTGAATTTTACCAGGACGATCTTAATAATATACTATAGATTGCAGTAGTCCATGCTTCAGAAAAAAAAAAACAGATGGATGTGGCTGGATGAGGTTTAAGAATATTTACCACACACATCTTTCTAACACAGGAATTAGACTTAAAACGAAGGGCATAAAAGGAAATCTTGGAAGAATAAACAGCTATTAAGATTGTTAATAAAGAAAAAGTAACTGTATCTACACTAGAAAAGACATGAAATTGAACGTAAAAAAGATGTTGAAATGTAACTACTAAGTAGATGAAACAAGTCTTGATATATAGGAAAAGAAAGCATGAACATTTACTGATCAAAACTTCTGGTAAGCAGAAACAGTTTTTCAAATATGAAATGTAAAGAAAAACAAAGTAAGTTCTCTAATGCAAGATAAATGGACAGTCATGGATAAACATGAAATAGGATCTTCTTCTGGCTTTTCCCAGTTAGGGGTCATCACAGTGGATCATCTGTCTGCTCATGATTGGCAGTGGAGTTTTACAGTGTCGAGTTGCCAGCCTGGCGCCCAACCTTCCACAGAAGGCACACACATGCACACACTCACACCTAGGGACAATTTAGAGTATCCAATTCACCTACTGCATGACTTTGGGATGTGGGAGGAAATCGGAACACCCAGAAGAAACCCACGCGACCACAGGGAGAACATGCAGACTCCGCACAGAAGGCACCCAAGCTGAGAATCGAACCGGAGAACCTCTTGCTGTCAGGCAGCAACGCTAATCGCTGCACCACCGTGGCCACCCAACCATGAAATAGGATAAATATGTAATAATTATTTTGCCAAAATAAGCACAGTATAAAACAATGTGTTAGAGATAATTACAACTGTCCTGTAATAACTAAATAGTACTGGTTTTAACATTGAATGAAGTATTAAAAAAAAAAAGTTCAGTGGGGCATGATAATATGCCAAGGTAATTTAACTGTTAAACCTCTGCTGTAATACTGACATCATTAATAGGAATATTCAGTATTGTGTTAAAAGAGGGGATAAAACCAGAAAAATAGGTGTGGACCTCTTGGGTTTTTGATCCTGAGTGATGCCTGCCCGGAGGGAAGGAATAACCGATTTTACAAAGCCTTTCACTCTTGATCCTAAACGGTGAACAGATTTCTACGTGTAGTCGGTGGTGGAGCTAGCTCTAAAAAGAGCTGTTTTAGCCCTGTGGGCAGCTGGAGCTCTATATAGAGCTGTTACAGATCTCTATGAGCTCTGAGAAGAGCTGTTTTGTGTTTAGAATGCCCTTTCGGGCAGATGCAGTAGTTCTAAAAAGAACTGTTTTGTTTGGTTCACCGGTTGTGTCTGTGCCTCCGGCTGGTCTTACCGAAGCTGATACAGATTTCTGTGAGCTCTGAGAAGGGCCGATTTGTGTTTTGAATGCCCGTTCAGGTGTTGGTGGTAGCTCTAATAAGAACTTTTTTGTTTTATTCTTCAATGTGTCTCTGGTTGCTCTTACCAGAGCTTTTGCAGATCTCTGTGAGCTCTGAGAAGAGCTGTTTGGTGTACTGTGAGCTCTGAGAAGAGCTGCTTGGTGTAAGGTGCAGATCTACGTGAGCTCAGAAAAGAGCTGTTTTGTGTATGGACACAATGGGCTCTGGGAAGAGCTGCTGTTGTGTGGTGTCGATCTCCGTTGTCCTTCTTCTGAACAGATCTTGGTTCTTTTGCATGTGAGTCCTAAAAAGGACTATTTGTGCGCTCAAATAGTCCTTTTTAGGACTCACACATAGCAAAAGAACCGAAGATCTGTTCAAGAAGGGCAACGGAGATCGACACCACCGCGGAACACCGAAGGACACAACAGCAGCTCTTCCCAGAGCCCATTGTGTCCATACACAAAACAGCTCTTCTCAGAGCTCATAGAGATCTGTAACAGCTCTATATAGAGCTCCAGCTGCCCACAGGGCTAAAATAGAGATAGCTCCACCACCGACTACACGTAGAAATCTGTTCACCGTTTAGGATCAAGAGTGAAAGGCTTTGTTAAAAGAGGGGATAGTACATAAGGGCTGGAAGAAATCACATGATGTTCCTGTATTTAAAGGAGGGGGATAAATTAGATAAAGTAAACTACGGACTGAAAAGTCTAACTTCTATATTAAGGAAATGCTTTGAAAGATGTATACTAAGTCAACCTATTAATGATGGTGTTAATGGGCCAGACCTAGATGGAAACCAGCACATTTTTATGAAGGAAAAATCAACGCTGTCTTAACAGATACAATTTGTGACAGAGTGCCAACATTAATGGATCATGGTAAAAACTATGTTGTAATTTATTTGTATGTATCTAAAGCATTTGATTGCTTAAGGTATTATCTTATTGTGTAATAAAATGCCTTCACAGATTAGGGGTAAATCCTTACATAATAAGATGGATAGCCAACTAGTAAGTGATAATATGCAATCCGTGTTATTACAAAGGGCTCAATCAGGTTGGAAACAATTGCATAAGGAGTACCATAAAGTTCTGTACTGGGACCAGTTTTGTTTAATATGGTATTTTGGGAAATGCCCACATAAGCAAATTTCTGGGTAACAAAATATGGTGATGATAGCAAAGATGCTGCCCAAATGGACGACGACATTTCAGATGTGGTAAATTTAAACAAGTAATTAACCTGTATAAGTGATTGGGCTATTAATGCTGGTTTACAATTTAAGCACAAGAAATGTAAGTTAATACATTTTGGTAAATATGTGTGGGTACAGATAATGAGAAATAAAGCAGTGGGTACAGTTAATCAGATAAAAAGGATTGGAATATTACAGCAAGAACAGGCGTATTGTGTTCACGATATTAAAAACAACATTAAAGCAAGTTGGTTTAGTATTAAATACCTTAGAAACAAGGGATACAAAGTATTAAAAAAAGCATTTATGCCTTTGGTGAGACCTATAATAGAATATAACTTATCCTTCTATAATCAAACAACCATAGATATACAGAGCTTGGAAACTTTGCAAAGGTGTCACACTAAAAGAATAATATATTTAAAATATTTAATATATTTTGAAAGAATAACATTTCTAGGTATTTATAGTAAATTAAATAGATCTGGGAGGTTGGCATAATGGTTAAGGTGTTTAGCTTACAGACACAAGGTGCAGGATTTGATTCTCACATGGGGTAATTGGCTAGATTTAAAATGGCCCACAAGGCAGTTAGCCTAGTACTAATCTATGAACCTATTTGAAAGGAGTAAATTGTGTTTGGTATTTAAGGCATTAACTAATAAAGGTTTAAGGAAAGAATTAGGCTTACGAATGGCAGAAACCAGCCTGGGAATAAGGAACAGTGGTCCTAACCATATAATGAATAATAATAAGATGATAAAAAGGATATATATGTGACACAACTGATACCTAGGCTGTGGAATAAACTCACATAAAAAGTTAGACTATTTAGACTATCATTTGGGTGAGAATAAATCCACATTTTGTGCACCAGAGACTGCAGTTTTGATGGTCTAAGAAGACAGATGCAGATGGATTTAAATTATGAAGCAATAAAAATTGCATTCTCTCTCAATCACAGTGAAAACTGCAAGCCCATCCTGAAGAGGTGGCACTACAGACTTCACAATGGGATCCAAAGTGAGCACAAGCAGATGAGTCACACATACATAGTTACTTCAGTGCGACTCCTAGCCTTTGGGCAGTACTGTTTAGTTAATAAATAAATGATAAACAAGAGTTCTCAGTATGCAGTTATCAGATATACAACTACAGGTAAATGTCCATACATCTGTTGTGCTACTTCAGTCCCTAAAGATGACAGGTACCATTCATTACAACACACATGAAACATCACACCAGACACAGTTTACAGGTCAGCTTTAAGAAACTCCTTGTTTTGACCAAAACATAAGGCCGTGACAAGAAACTTACATGTAAAAGATGATGGAAGCTACCTTAAATGCAGCATCTTTCTGCCACTGTAGCAGGGGCTACTATAATTCGACTACGTGCGAAAGGAGCACATCACATATTACATATCACAGGAGGACATCACAGAACATAACATTACATCTCATATGCACTACATATGCCAAGAGAGCATAGCATTCAATTACCAGTGCACAACTGTTGTACTGACAAATAGATAATGTGTCTCTGCTTACATGCACAGGAACAAGCTGTAACAACATTGTAAAAATACTTGCCCTAGCTTCCTTTTTATTGGTCATTTATCAATAAATCAAGCAACCAATTTTTATTATAGGGTTAAATCTAAGTAATGCACAAAAACAAAAAGAAACTTATTTAGTATCGCATATGATCAGTACAATCACAATATATAATTTTACTCATATGTGGATTAGCTATTTCAGGAGAAAACAAATGAATTGTAAAATTATAAAATTAATATTAAAGAGCTGAATAATATTAAAAAATGTACAAGGGTAATAATGTACACAATCTAATCAACATCACTATATTCTTCCAAAACAAGACACAGGCAGCAGCAGACTGGACATATAATCACAGATTTCAAAGGGTAACTTAATTCTATAAAAGGCCAATACTTCATTAGAAATATCACACAATAGTTGTTTGAGGGCTCTGTGTTTAAATGATCTTTTTTTTCCAAAGCTGCAGTTAGAAGTCCAAACAAATTGAAAGAAATGTTCATTTCAGTTATTTACCTTTACACTGAATGTTATGGCTTCCATAACGAAAATGCGATCTGGAAACACACTGGCTACCTCCTCGACACTGTTGAAGTACTGAACTGGCTCACGGACATCACGATCTTGATCTAACAGTTTAAACTTCCCTGTGGAAGACAGAGCACAGGTGGCTGTTTATTGGATGCTTCCTATTTACCAACAGACTGCTCAGCAGAAAGCTGAATGCTTAACAGACTATTGCTCCTATCATACAGTACACATGCATTTTGGCATAACAGAACATACAGTTATACACATTTCAATAGTCACAAAATCAGGTTTAGTATACTTTAGAAAAACACCACTGTCATCTTTTGTTGGATGAAATCAGGATATGCATAGCGTTGTGTACCTCTGTGAGGGATTTCTTAGTGGTACATTTTTTTTTCCATCTTCTTGCCTGATCAAATATTTAGTTCACTGGCTTGCGACTCTAGTTGCTGTTGACTACCAACCTCTGCATTTAGAAGCCCCTGTTCTGCCACAAAATTGCAGTAGCCCTTGGGCTAGTCTTAGACCATCATATAATGATGGAGAGTCAGTGCTGTCATCATTCGACAGTTGTGTGCACCTCATGTGACCAATGTGCTGGACAATTTGGTCCTATAAGAGGCAGTATATGCTTAGTTAGCACCACTGGTCTTTCCCAGGGGAGGACAGTTGCTGTAAAGAATACTTCCCCTCCCCCACCTTGTCAGACCACCAGCAATCAAGATCTATCAGTGAACCTAAGTCACCTGCATTTCTAAAAGCTGCCATGTTCTTGGTTACTGGCCAGTTTCTGAAAAAAAAAAAAAAACATATTTTAAAGGAAATGTAATCAGAACCAAAATTAATTTCCAAGTATGTTTATGGTCAAATAACTGACAGCACAAAAATCATACGCTCAGGTTAAATGTATGTGCAGCACTTCACAAAATGAATAAAAGCTAGCTGTGCATACAAGCAAAGCTATCCACACTCTTAGCCTGGGGAAAAGACCCTGCATCACGTCTCTAGTACCATCAATACCAAAGTTACCACAGTACGGGGAAAGGGGTTATTCTGATGTGGCAAAGCTACACTAAAGTCTTTTCTCAGATTCAAGTTCCACAAATTGTGGTTAGTATTCCCAGATGGAAACTATTAACACCATTGGACGGCACAGTGGTGCAGCGGTAGCGTTGTTGCTTCACAGCAAGAGGTTCCCCAGTTCGATTCTCGGCTGGAGTGCTTTCTGTGTGGAGTCTGCAAGTCTTCCCTGTGTTTGTGTGGGTTTCCTCCAGGTGCTCTGGTTTCCTCCCACGTTACAAAGACATGCATCTAGAATGTTTCTTCTTGGGTCTCTGCTGAAAATTGGCTTTGTTCCAAGTCGGACTTTCCCAGTTAACAAATGTTAAATAAATAAAAAATATAACATGACAGGCATTTAAAGAAGACAAAAACAAATATACAAAAATATACCACAGACAGCCATGGATATAAATATGATTTTCAGTTCAGTATCTTCCTATGTGACTAATTAGAAAAACATGCCTCACCTGAGGTGAGTCACCTCAGACAACAGTATCATTTACACTTTACTAAATGGACAGGTGAATAAATGGTTTGAATGACTGTGAGAGTAATTTAACTCTTCCTATATAAACAAACTTTAGTCATTATGACTAAAATGTAGTAAAATGGGCTGTGTATATTATCGGGGTCTATATTATAACATCGAAGTTCGTAAACATCGAATGTTATAATATCGTACCTTAAACACCGAAATCTGCAAACTTAGTACAGTCAGAATACCGATTTTTTTCCCCAGGGAAAAAAAATCGCTATTCCGAGAAACTTACACACAACAAGCACACACAAAAAACAGCAATCCACACACATACACTCAAAATCCTACACCTAAACCTAAACTAAACTTTACATACGCTACTAGCTATCCACTTACCTTAACCCAACCCTAACCCTAAGGTCCGTCACTATCGCACACTCCCCCGACCCGCGCCCTAACCCTAACTAACCTAACCCGCCCCCTAACCCTAACCTACACACAACCGCACACTTACCTGACCCGCGACCTAAACCTAACTCACCTAACCCGACCCCTAACCCTAACCTACACACAATCGCACACTTACCTGACCCGCGCCCTAACCCTAACGTCCACACAACCGCACACTTACCTGACCCGCTCCCTAACCCTAACTCACCTAACCCGCCCCCTAACCTACACACAATCGCACACTTACCTGAACCCGACCCATAATGTTCCAACATATCGAATGCTGAAAACAGCGAAGCCACAGCAACGGCCCACTGAATTCTTTCCCTGGGAAAGAATTCGATGTCCTGCACCTTCGCTGTTTTCAGCGTTCGACATTTACTGGTTCAATGTTATAACATTCAAACTTTATAAAATTCGATGTTATAATATAGACCCATATTATCGGTTTGTACACAAAGAAGAAAATATGATTCTCAAATTCAGCTAAATATGTCTGTGTTTAAATTTTAGTTTAGGATGTATATCTAGGGGTAATTTATTTGTGTGGCATAGCATTTTCATCTCTACACATGAGTGGCACATACAAATCCATAAGCATTAATATAACATGTCTATGGAAGATTTTTGGACTTTCATTGCTGCATGAGTTTTTATGTATCTTATTCAACTACCTGTGGTAAAAACTCATTGCATTACTCATAGGTTCATAGGTGTGTATTAGGCTAATGACTACTGAGACCATTTTAAGCTTAGCCACACATTCCAAATCTTTGACAACTTCTAGTACCCTTGGTGAGTGTAAACAAGGTCTTAGGAGATGAAACATTTATAGGCTGCCTTTGTCCATTACAGACATAGACGCAAAACCAGGGATGAATTTCCTGCTCCCCATTCAGTTGTCCAAGTTACACTTGAATTGGGTTATACAGGAACTCTGCTTTACGTGGATGGGGAGCCTGTTCCTGTTCCAGAGAATGGGTTGTCTCTGGGATACATACATGTCTCTCCAGCAGGTTTTATTTATAGTTCACAAAAGGTTTAAGCCTTTATAATGGGTAATTCTGGTGCTCTTTGTTTTGGGGATATGGAGGAGGTCCATTAGAGTGGGGATCGATGATGCCTTGTATGCCAGGCATAGATATCCCCTCAATGGTCTGTAGGAGACAGAATGCAGGCATAGGCCTGGTTATTTATGCCATGTATTCTTTTAGTAAGGAACTGCAGTGGACATTCCAAATGTTAGATTGCCTGGTTAGGTACATACCAAAGAGGGCTGTGTACTCAATGATAGGTCTAATGAATGTCATATACTGTGGAGCAATCACCTCCTTGGACCTAGATGTCATACCTTTTTTACAAGTTGTACAACATAGAATGCTTTCCTCACTTCCATAAACACAAGATGGTCAAAGGCTAGATTACAGTTTATGTGTGCCTCCATGTCCCTGACTACTGGGTCGACTCTTAGGTTCATAGGTTCATAGGTAGGTACTAAGCTATCTGTCCGAGGGCATTTATAAGCCTAGCCAGAATGTGTTGGCTTTTGCCTCCCTTTTAAATTAGTTTCCTGGGCCTCTGTCTAGCAGGGCCATTGAAGTGACCCCGGGATGAATTTACGATTTCCCATCCACTCGTCAAGACTTCTCTTGAAGAGTGTTAGTGAGGTGCTCTGCCTAACATAAACTGGGACTCTATTCCAGATTGAGGGAAGTCTCTGGGACAAGACTCTATCCCTCCAGCATGTCCTGTTTATTGTTGTGTTGAGGTTTAATTCACTGGAGCGTGTGGCTCTCAGAGATATGGTTTTCTTGAGGTGGAGCATGTCCATTAATTCCAGGTTGGACATGGCCTTATATGTCAGGCAGAGATCACCTCTGATCAGGTGGTAGGCAACTGAGTAGAGCTGGAGTTTCTTTAGTTGAGCTGCATATGGCATCTGTATGAGGTCCCTGATCCTCTTGGTGAGGTACTTCTGTGGCCTTTCCATCTGTTGCAGGTGTCGAGTAAGGTACATTCCAAATGGGGCATTGTACTATTATGGGCCTAATGAGTGATGAGTAGAGGGGCACAATGACCTCTCTTGATCTAGATGTGAACACTTTCGTGATTAGGTGGGCTACATAGAAGGAATTTCTAACCACTTTGGCAATGTGGTTATCAAAGGAGAGGTTGCTATCTACCTGGGTCCCCAGGTCACTAATTACATCTTCCATACTTAGTGGATTACCACCTATGTGATAATTCATGGGCACTTTGTTTTTCCCAAAGGGGATGACTATGCATTTTTTAGCATTTAGTTTGAGGCCATGGTTCTGACACCAGGTATCTTTCTCTGTGAGACCCCTCTGGAGGATGTCTGTGTCAGCCGGCGAGTCTATTATGACTCCCAGTTTGCAGTCATCTGCGAACTTGGTTAACCATAGTCCTCCCGTGCTTGCCTGTACCTCGGAGAATTATATAACGAACAGGAGGGGCCCCAGGACCGAGCCCTGTGGGACGCCACTTGTGACTGGATTAGAGTCGGACATGGCACCTGCAACTCTGACCATGTGTGTTCTATCCATGAGCCAGTTGGCAACTCATCTCGTGACATAGGGGATAATGTTCACGCTGGTGAGTTTATCTATGATGCCAGAGTGGGGAATGGTGTTGAAGGCCTTAGCGAGGTCCAGGTAGGCTGTGTGGACTACCTTTCCTTCATCTATGGCCTTGGTAACTGTTTCAAAGAAGTCAACTAGGTTTAGGAGGCATGATCTGCTTTTAACAAAGCCAAATTGGGTGGGGTCCAGTGTCTGGAGGTTCCCAATGTCTCTGTTTATGAGATCCATGATGATACGCTCCATAGCCTTGCAGACCAGGCTAGCCAGGCTTATAGGGCAATAGTTCCCAGGTTCTGTTGTGTCACCACCTTTGTGGAGCAGGATGACTGTAGCTGTACGCCATTCTTTGGGTACATAGCCTGTGGTAAGGCTGAGTTTGAATAGTGAATTTAGGTGAGGGTTTAGTTCATTTTGGAGCTCGTGTAAGACGAGCCTGGGATACCATCCGGTCCCATTGATGCTGTGTTTTTAGCTTTGGAGAAGGCTGTTTTTACCTGCTTGTCTGTGATGTCTGGGGCTCTGCATTCTTCTGGGATGGACACGGGCCCTTTTGGGGGTGAGGGGGGGGTAAAGTTTGCAATGAACCTGTCAGCCAGGATGTTGGCAATGTCAGTTGGTTCAGTGTATTTTTTGCCATTTTGCACTAGCTCAGAGCATATCTGAAAGTTTCCACCTAGATTCTTGACATAGCTAAAGAAGGCTTTGTGATAATCTTTAGAGTCTTTGGCAATTTTTTTTTTCGAAACTGGCCTTGGATGATTTTATGAGGGATTGTAGTTTCTTGCTGATATTGATCAGTGATGCCTTTCCTTTTTGGGATTTTGCTCTATCATGTAATAGTTTCCTCCTTCTGTTGTATAGTTTATTTATGGCCGGGGACCACCATACTGGTTTCCTCTTTTTGGAGGCGTGAGTCTTTGTTTTACTTGGGATGGCTCAATCCATGCATTCCTGTAGGTGCTCATAGAATGCTTTTGTAAAGGATTCTGCTGTTTGCGCAGCATTATCCTTTAGCAAGGGGGCTTGGAAACTTTCCACCTCGTCTTGAGAAGTGAGAAGTTGGCTTTTGAAAAGTTTTTCACAGTGGTTTCTTTGACCGGGGGTGGGGTCGGGATGTGGATGTCCAGTGTGATTAGTTTATGATTTGATCTTACCAGCGAGGGGTTTATCTCTGGTGTGGAGCACTGATCCCCTATGTTGGTGATGATCAGGTCCAATATGTTATCACCTCTTGTGGGTGTGGTGACCAGCTGTTCCAGGGCGTTTGAATTTATAAACTCTAGGAAGCGTTGGGCAAAGGAGTTTGTACTTGAGTAGTTATCCCAATCAATGTTTGAGTAGTTGAAATCTCCCAATATCATGGTGTTTGGTATGACCTTTATATTTTCCAGTGTTCTCAGGAATGCTGAGTGGGGGTTCTGAGACAAGGTAGGTGATCTGTAGCAAGCTATGATCTGAAAAGCAGCTTTATCCACCGTTAGTTGCACATGAATGGTCTCCAAGGCCATGTGCTGTGCTACTAACCTGGAGGTGTGGGTATTCTTTATGAAAATGGATACACCCCCTCCTTTTGTATTTCGGTCCGGGTTCAAAGGCCAAAAGGTATGGTATGAGTTGTAACCTGGTAGTGCTGGGGTGCTCTCTGGAGCCTTGAACCAGGTTTCTGTTACTGCACAGATATCGATTGAGATTAGCAGCAGCAAGCTACTTGTTACATTTGTAGTAAGCAGTTTCCTACAGTTAAGAAAGAAAAGAGATAAAGAAGGGAAGAAGAACCTTTTGACAGAATGTTTTAGGACATTTTGTGGTTCTCAACATACAGGGCCTTTTTTTTTTTTTTTTTTTGGACCTCATCTTGCAGTTGAGCGGGAACCAGTTTGAAGCATTGGACAGGAAACCACAACAACTAGTTATGGCTCTGAGTGCCTATTACCCATGCTAAGTACTGTGTAGTGCTGCTACTAACAAGCTCAGGCATACGCAAAGGCACCTTCCACCCAAAGACACATATACACACGCACACTTCACTTATTCAATCTCACATTCTCAGCGAGTCACACATACTCTCCCACTACTCTCACACACAGTAACACATTGGCATACACATTCATATGTTTCTATTCACATACACCGCAACTTACCTTTATCAGCTATTTGTCTAGGATGAAGCAGCTCCATTTCAGCCTCCAAAGATCTCCCCCTCCACTGAAATGCTCAAGTGTGTGTTGCATGAATGTCCAACACACTTGCAGCTTTGGATCCCTGCCCTGCCAAGCACATGCATAGTTTGAGCATCTATTAATCCCAAACTACACCAATTGTCTAACTGGGCAGCATGCTGGCAAGGTCCTTTTCATAGAGAAGGAATACTTCTTCTGCATATAGCACTTTGAGCTGTGCTGCCTAAAGTACATTGGGGGGGGCTATGCATAAGAATAGTTTTGCAAATTACACAATACGGATTCTATTCATCTCGTATAATTTACAATACCAGCCAAGACATACTAATGTTGAGTTTGTTTGCATTATATTCCAGCAAGGTAGCTCTGCTAGCAGACAATTTCTGAGAGGTTTGTAGCATTTTTCCAGATTATATGACAAATAGTTCTGTAGCCTTTAAGTTCAGAACTTACCCTTCCCTTTCTATATCAACATATGTTTACATTATTTCACTGAGGAACTCACTCTTCATAGGCTGAAATTAAAATGCTTAGCAGTAGTCAGTTATTTGATTACTAAATTCCATAAGATCAATGTTACTTCTCTTTTCTTTTTCTACTGATTGTGTTATTTTTAAATGAATAGCTCTGTAATTTCAAAATCCTTTACTTAATTCAAATAAATGCGCACTGCAGTGGTATAATTTTTCTTGAAGTAACAGGATGGTAAAGAACGTATTGTTAAAATCTCCAAGTCTTTTGCAAATCAGGTTATCAGATATTATCGAATGCATTCAGTATGATACATATTGCTGATGCCCTGCCACATCCTTAGTATTCCTACAATCTTTAATCACAGCAGCGAGATTAAATTCCATGTCCGAAACACAGTGTCTTTTTGGTTTTCCTAGTATTTAATATTCCAGACAGTTTCTCAAATAGCTCTTTTGATGTTTCTATTATTTTCACTTGTTTTTCTTATCATATTGTAAAATTATTGTTCTTAACAAGTTTTTGTAATACTCTGGAGCTTTTCTCACTCGGTCTTTACTGAAAATGAGCTCCCACCCAGTTGGACTTTCCTGGTAATCAAATGTCAATAAAATAAATAAATAAAATCAGTCTGTTAATATTCATTGGTATATCCACCCCTTTACTGCCCATAGATATGTATTTCATTCCTTTCAGGCTAAGAATTTTATTTTTATCACCATACCATTGCTTTCAGTATTCCTTCCCTTAGACCCTTCCACCTAAACCCATTCAGTGAGTTTACCTTAAACTTTATCTTAGTTATATATAAACAGATACAGTGACACTACTGATCAGTCATTTTTCTTTTTTTTTAGTTGAGGTCACTGCCAAGGGGAGAGAAGAGTTCAGTCTTCCACTTACAATTCCCCATGTCCTTATACACACATATGAATGTCACTGCCTCTGTTGAGATTAGTAGTGGTCTACCATAGAGTTGTTTTTCAAGATATTCCACTATCATATTAACATTATTCTTCCAAGTTTTGCAGTGGTTCAAATTATATATGGCATATTTAAGTCTCAAATCAATACAGGAATATTGATTAACACCTGCATTAAGAAAGTTAAGCAAGCATTAATGCCTGACGGGGTGTGTGTTAATGTGTATTGGTGTTATGAGGCCCGATGCTCAAGACACTGATGCCAAGGAATTCACTTCAAGACAAGCTCGGGAGGTGAATCTTGGCATCCACGTCAAGAGCACATAAATAATTAGTTATGATCGGTGATATCCGATCATAACACTTTGTAGTGCATGGAGTTTTATCTACTCCATGTACTACCAGTTACAAAAAAATAAATAAAAAGAAAATAAAGGGCTCGATTCCAAAATACTTGTTCTCAGTGTAAATGACCACTTACACTGACAGCAGGCTGAGAGCAATTATTTTGGAATTCAGCCTCTGGTGTAAGCCTGTGCATAGACAGGCCTTACACTGAAGGAAGTCACTTACATGAAGAGAAAGTCTTTCGAAGTCAGGATAGACTTACAATAACAGCAACTCTTTTGGAATCTGGCCCAAAATGTTTTACACCTTTGAAAGCCAATTGCACAGACAGCAAAAAAATATAATTGGATGAAAAAGTCAGATACAGTTTTTAAATACTGTTGTAACTAAGATACTTACAGACTGATGTCTGTAAACTTCACCAGACAGAATAAAAATATGAGGCAAAGTGATCAGGTACAGTTGAGAGTGAAGGATTGTACCTCTCATAAGACTCAACAGCAGCACCACTTAGAGGGTGTGAAAATGCTGTTACGGTCTGGTTATTAACTTCATGTTTTGATGTAAAACAGTGGCCAGTGTCAGACAGATACTTTTGCCACTTTGGAAATGAAGACAGCTGTTTAAATATAACTTATTCAAGAACTTTAGTTAAAGAAAAAGCGATGACATCTGTAACTCCCCTTGTAGTCTTTAACATTTATGTTGTCAATGTCAGCTACTAAGGCAGTCTTCTAGATAGCATCAGCATCTTCTTCACTTAATAATATGTTAGCAAGTCAACAAACTAGAGGAGAAATGATCGTCTTTGCTTTGCACAAGTTCAGCAAAAAGGATATTCTCTCTCATGCAAATCGCTCAGATATAATTGACATATTCTAGATTTCAGACATAATTACATTTTAATATAATGTGAATCCAGATGTCAAAACATTAAATAAAATCACAAAAATGTATCCATCAAGAGAAGCCCAGATATCAGAATCATTTTAATTTTAAAAATGCTAAATGAACTCATCAGTCTCAGGAAAAGTTTTACTAATAAAATGATTTGATACAGTATTGCTGTTTGCTAAGACGTCTGTTAAGTAACAAAGAGTATATCCGTATCAGAAAAACAAAGCCCTGCAGAATTTAGACAAATATAGATTTACCCTTATTTTCAAAGATATACATTTATTGTGAAGACTAAGACACCATCTGCTGATCACCATTAGTTCCAATCATTTTCAGTTTGGCCCATGTGAGATGTCATTCAGCCATCACAGATTTAATGAATTCTCTACTTGTGGAGTGCTCCTTTGATTTAATATGCTTGAACATCTTTAACACCATAAAAAAATTTAACTAAAGGTGTTCTGCTGACAATATGGGTTTGACAAGTGTGCCTGAGTGCTGACAAACCAGCCAGGCGGTTGGAAGAGAGCTGCTGATGTCTGTGCACTCAGGTTAGAGGATGAAGGAAGCATGACTTTGCAAAGAGAATGCCTCCATAAGAGGGGATTCAGAACAGTCTGACATTGGCAGGCCTGTATAAACATGAGTGAAGCAAATGTGTAGTACAAGTAAAGACCTTACTAACTGTGTGGGAATGTTAGGCTTCAAAATTAAAAGAAATTTCAGAATAAATTGGGGGGGGGGCTGGAAATAAACTATGGGGTGCATGCCCTTTCCCAAAAAACTGTAATGAAAAAGAAAAAGTAAACTGAATACAAGCATTTTGTCAGAAAAAAAAGTCAAGTGGCTGGAGCCACTACTTTAATGGGAGCATCAGATTCAGCTGCTTTGCAGAATATAGTCCCATGTGTCCTGACCCTACTACTTGGAAAGACATTAAGCAGGATGTGCTTGAAGTTAACAAAACATCCACTTGTAAGATAGAAGATAAACAGACCCTCTGGTCTGGGGTTTGCCAACTGCCTCTCTCTATTTCATGTCTTCAAACCTACTAGATGCTATAGGAATAGTTTGCCTTTCCTTAATCATTTTCTTTTCCAAGGTCCTCTTAGCCTAGAAAATTCTTCATGCACATCCTCCTTTTTATGGGAGTTAAACATTCTCTGCTGCTATTTATTGGTTGTCCTGACTCTAATGCTTGTATTAACAACTCCAGCTTTTCCTGCATCAACCAGGCATGCAGGGGGGACTGTCTACTCCTGTAGGAGTTCCTGGTGAAAACCATACAAATTTGTCAGCCTTTTCAGAGGTGGGGTCTCCTGAGCAAAACAGACAATTAGAATGCAAATCTGTGTATAGAATCTGATACCTACAATTATAAAGGGCTTTCAGGACTGAAAGAGGTATGCCCCAGGAACCAGAAAATGGTTTCCTGGGAATTATTGACTAGCAAATAAGAGAGTAAAAATAGCAATCAGTAAAACACTTCCCCAGTTGTGGCACTTATCTTTTAAAGATCTTTGCATACTGGGGCTGTGTGGCTGAAAATCAGATTGAGTTCCCATAAACTTTCTCACGGAAACGTGGCCCAAAAAAAAAAAAAAGTGAAGGCTGCATGGGCTGACTGCAATTTTTTAACTGGGATGCAGCCTTATATCCCAGTGCAGATGAGGGGCCAGCATGCACCATGACCACTGTGGAGCTTTAGGACTCTGGCCATTTGGGTGGGCATCTATTTACCATATAATATAAACAGTACAGTGAGCCATACAAACAACATCTTATATTCTATTTTCAGGGAGCTTGGTTGTTTTCAGGTAAGGGGACACACATATTACTGAGAACAGGGCAGTAGAACATGGAGAAAGACCCATTGAAAGGGAAAAGATATACGACATGTGAGAAGTCAAATGTGGGTATGGGAAGGAGACAGAGGGAAATATCCTTCTGAGAAATGGAGAGAGGGTGCCTCTGGACAGGCTTTTTCATTTAGTATGACTGTTCTTCAGGCATGATTTTTGATACAAGCGAAATCACACATGCTCTTCCAAGTATAAACAAAAGAAATGCTGGATCATTTGTTTTTCTTCACTTTTCATAAGCAGCACCAGCTCTCATACTGACAATAACATAACTATTGCCTTTATTTTCATTGTATCTGTCCATTAGAAATAGCAATTGTTATATTAGACTATCATAACCTAGGAATCTGTACTGGTAAATAACACTTCATTGTTCACTACATCTAGGTTAACAATCTGGAAATAAAAGGAATAACTGTGCTGATTCTGCCTTTAGCGAAGATTTTCATTTCACATTTTGTGTTATTTCAGTAGCGTATCACATTCCGTGTGAATCACTGGCTTATTTCATTTTGTCTAGAGTTCTTACAATTAATTTTCTCTATGTATTCTTTCATTTATTATTCATACATTAAGTCTCCAAATTACTGCTCCTTCAGTGATTATTTGTACATTTATTGCTCCTCTAAAATACAATTCATGCATCAGCTTAAGTAGATAGTGAATAAACTATACTGGTACCAATTAATAAGCAGCAAACCATTAATCTAAATATATTTACTTTATTAGCAACCTTCCTCACCTACTGTTCATCTTGTGAGACACTAACAGATCATGTTAGGTAAACAGTTTATGCATAATAATTTCCACTCTGAACAGTCTTGAGTGTTCCATCATTTCGATTGACATCTTTCTGCTAAAATGTAGGTTTTGAGCCATGCCTGATTAACATATGAAGCATGCATTTGACTCACTGTATACTGATTATTACAAAATTGCATTACCTGCTCTAATATGTACTCTGTCACATTTTGTATAGCTTTATGTTAAAGGTCTGCTTCTAGTCTGTCCACAGTTCTTACTGATACACTTAAAACTAAGAGCCTTTTTTTTCACTTTTAACTGTTAGCTATGTAGAAACACGAGGCACAAGTACTGCTTTTTTTTCAAAATTGACCCCGGAGAACTTACTAAATGACTTGATCAGAGTCGCACAGAATGTACTGGGGAAGAGCTCACATTAAATACCATAGGATTAAACTTGATAGCACATCCTAGCTTTAATCCAGCATGTTACCTTTATAGTTTCCATTTGTCCTTCTTAAAAACTCCCTTTCAGATGCATACTTTCATCTTCAGTATACACAGAATGGTGTAGCAATATAGTAGTTTCACAATGACTATTTTACCACGGCCCAGTTATGAATGGGTATTAGACCTAGCACAGACATAAAACTCACAGATAATTTTACTATTTTGAATTTGTCATATTTGTAACTATGCACTACAAAACCATGGATAAACTGAAAACATAGTTGTCACGGTGGTAATTTATGCTACAGGGCTATGAATCCATCAGTGCCAGGCTTGAGCTGTAAAGGTCATGTACCTTAGTACTTCCCCATTGCAGTTATCCAGTGGAGCACAGTTTATGCTATATTTGACTCACCAGTGTTTGACAGCCCTCACCAAGTTCCTGAGTTCTGCATTAATGAACACAGCTGCTTGTGCACTTACTCTCCAAATGCTGAAGTTGTGCAGCTGCTGCATATGTCCGTGCACCACCAGATACTTCACATGGATAAAACAGTGTAAACAGGAAGGGTGTGAGTGGTAGTTGCCAGTGCACTGTTGCCATTGCACGATGGTGCATGCTTCCACCCTATGATGTTGTATCAGATGCCCACTGACCACTGAAAACAGAATGATTTCACAATCATAGCTTCATGGCCCAGTTGTACTCTGAAATATCACTGGTTCATGCTTTATGCTTTGTGCTACCTTATACAGCAAGTCAATCTACTCTACAGAGGCAGTGAAAATATTTCTAAATATTCTGTGGGGTGCACTCTAGCACTAAGCAAGGTGGTACTAAAAGATGACTGCCACAGACACTATGATTCTGAACTGTACTCAAACATCTTAAATCTCACAACAACTGTAGCTCGTCTTATGCATGACATAAGCTGTTTGTTAAAGACCTTCAATGTATTTATCTTTCAAACATTGTTTACCATTTACAAGTTTAGGTGATATCCAGCTCCTAGTGAATATAGCTGCATTATTCTGGTCTTCTTATAAAAAAAATTATTGCCTATTTACAAGTTATACCCATACTCATGTCCTAGCGAACACAACACCAGTCTTTCCTAGTCCTTTATCATAACATCTTAAGAAGTTATGCTGTTTCACAATGTTCTGCTTTACAGAACTCTCCTTATATTTCCCTGACAGCAAAGAAGATAAGTAACTGCAATACAAAACTGTCATATCAACTCCTTAAAATCTAGATAGCATTTCTCAGTTCAACAGTAGCAATTATTACTTATTTATTAATCTAGCTGCTTATATATATATTCTTGTGTGTGTGTGTGTGTGTGTGTGTGTGTGTGTGTGTGTGCGCTTGCACTCGCGCATGTGCATGTATTTAAATTTGTTGGTTGGGATACAGCACTGATCCAAAAGGTCCTACTTCAGGCTCAGCGCAGATGTAAAGCATATAACAAGCAAGTACTAAACATGTAAAACTACATTACAGAAGCAAACTATAAAACATTCTGTAAATAAGAAATACATTTGGAAATATTTATAGAACTCAAAGAACAATATCACTAATAACTAGGTAATAGTCACAGTATTTACGAAGCATTCTAGCAGTATTCTTCTAGAAGGATAAGTAGGTAGTAAATTTTCATCACACTAATGCTAGAGACTTTTGGTAAGTAGACAGAGGTCCCAGATGTTTGCAGTGTTGCTGCATTGAAGGTTAGACAGCATAGGTGGCAGAGGTAGGGGAATGTTTAGTTTATGTTTGGAGTTACTTTGGAGGGTTAGTAGGTGGGAAAAGGGGTTTGAAGAGGCTGATACATTTGATACTGTTTTTCTTACCAATGTTGAAGATATACAAGGTGGTTGAAAAGACAAATACATTATGTAAAGGACAAGTTACAGTGAAAGGGAAGCAGTGAAATGACCATGGATGCCAGAAACTCGGGGGACATAGATAGTGATTAAAAGATGATAAAATAAATAAATAAATAAATACTTGATATGTTTGACTCATTCTATATTAGAAGGAGCATCTGTGAGCTCAAAATTGGAATTTGTTAACATCTTTGTGATACACAGAAGATATATGCTGCTTTAATACTGTATCCTCCAGCTATGGAACAAACTTTCACTACATCTCAAGCAGTGAAGCCCCCTTGTCACCTTCAAGGCAAACCTAGATAAATGGATGCGCAATCTCAAATTCTCTGTCTGGCCTATCTTGCTTTGCCCTCCTTGAAGCTGGAAGGAAATTTTGAATGTAGGGTTTTGGCTAGGCTTGAATTGGTCTGCAGACTGACTGCTTAGTACTTGCCTGTGAACCTATCAGCCTAAGATTAAAAACATTCAAGAGACAGAGGCCCAAGCACACCCCCATCTACCTGCAGTTTGATGTTTAATGGATAAAGTTAAGCTGCTATATGGTAATAACTATTTTTTATGGAAGGCTCCTTTAAAAAACATAAGCTACTATTTTAAAACACGGTGTGCATTGTGGGACTTCAGTGTGCTCCTATGTGCTCAGGCTTCATACTGCAACCACATCATGAGAAGCACAGGACAAATACAGACAAATACAACAAATGGTTAAATTTTTCTAATGCACTGATAACAGCTTTCAAGATGAAAGCAGCTTTCAGTGTTTTTATACCTATCAGCAAGTAATTCACTTTTAAGACTGTCCCTTCAAATATACTATTTAAAAATAATTGTCACATAATAGGCATTGCAGTCAAATTGTTGCTTCTTTAACTAGAGCTGACCCTCACAATAGTAAATCAGTGATATCATGATTCTAGCAGTTCAGTAAAAGTGGGCCATGCACCATTCAGTTTCAGTAGGACTTTGTGGTCAGAATGCTTATTATGGAGATAATTACACAAAAAGCAGTTTGCTACCATACTGGGGTCTTACAGTGTTGCACAACTTCTGAATATACTGTAAATCAAATATATAATCCAAGTCAATAAGTAATCACATATTTAGTTGGTTAACATTTATTAACTGATTGAGTAAACTGGTTCAAGGATCCATTTTAGCCACAACCAGGGCCATGAATGCAAAGACAACAAACATGAGGTTCACAGATTCACAGGTTTTTTATTACACTTACAAGAAGGTTCAGCCAAATCACCACATACTGTAGGAGACTAACAATGTCCTCATTATGCAGACTTTCTCCACATATCCAAGTTGAAAAGTTATTATCCCACATCCAGTCATTCAGACTGGCTTTAGAGATACTCTGCTTGATAAGTAAGGGTAGCCTATTCGAAAAACTGGGTATACATTGGGTTCGGTATCTGTCACGCTATTTGCTGTTGATGTGTCATTGTAGGTTTAGGTCTCTAGAATGGGTGTTTGTTTTACCAGTGGTCCTAGTTAGGTGAAGGAGATCAAACAGTGCTGTGTCCTTCATAGTATGAAAGGCTAAGCAGAGGTCACCCTTCAGAAGTCTGTGTGGATATCAGTAGAGGAACAGTGCTTTACATCTATCAAAGTGAGACCATTTTTGGGGGGAGGAAACACTGAAGTATCTCAAGCTGGTTTAGTACATAGTGAAATACTTGCAAAAGGGTGCATTATATTCAATGATGGGCCTAATAAGGGATCAATTAAATCAGACTATAACTTCATTGGACTTTGAAGTGATACCACAAGATGTAGGTTGTACAAGGTAGAAGGATTTTTTTAATCACCATATAGTCACCGTTAGTTATCAACATACATACATGTAGAAAAGAAAACAGCAGCACCTAAACACGGCTAACACCAATAAAATTCGTAGCAGTTTTATTGAAGAGGTAAGCGCTTTCACATATTCACTGTGCTTCATCAGACCAAATGTAACAAAACAACTCAACAGTTAAATAAGGAGCATCATCAATTAACCATTCAAAACATCCAATAGAAAACAAGCACTGAGACATACATTAAAACAACAGGATGTCATTTAAAGAGCCCCCTAGCTTTTAGGATAGGTTTAATGGAAGTTCTGCCATTGATGCCTGGAACCTTATCCGCCTGCATAGTAATGATCCAAGAAAGTTCACGGCTTTCCATGTATTCCTAAAGTCACCCCCACACTTGTCTTGAGTCAAAGTTTCAACAACCGTAAAACCAAAAATATGGTCACTGCCATATTCCATATAATGTTTGGTCAAAGCATTACACTCAGCAAAATTATGTACACAATACAAGTGCTCCCTCATTCTCTCCATAAGGGATCTATTTGTCTTGCCTATATAGAAGCAAGTGCATACTCTGCATTTGGCCAAATAAATGAGATTTCTACTGCGGCAGTTAGCATTCACTTTAAAACAATATTCATGATGTGTGGTCAGGTGAACAAAAGTCACTAATGGATCAATATGTGAGCAAAAATTACATCTCGAACAACATCTCATGCTAAACGCTGATATAGGCTTCTCACTTCCTGCTGGTGTATTCTTCTTATAACACAGTTGCCTCTTTAATGACTTATTTTTAAAAGTGAACCTCGGATATTCACCTACAACATTCCAGATTTGGTCATCAAGCTGTAAAATGGACCAATTATTTTTCACAACCTCTTTGATACTATTGAGGTCACTAGTGAACTTTCTTGGATCATTACTATGCAGGCGGATAAGTTTCCAGACATCAGTGGCAGAACTTCCATTAACCCTATCCTAAAAGCTAGGGGGCTTTTTAAATGACATCCTGTTGTTTTAATGTATGTCTCAGTGCTTGTTTTCTATTGGATGTTTTGAATGGTCAATTGATTATGCTCCTTATTTAACTGTTGAGTTGTTTTGTTACATTTGGTCTGATGATGCACAGTGAATGTGTGAAAGTGCTTACCTCTTCAATAAAACTGCTACAAATTTTATTGGTTTTAGCCGTGTTTGGGTGCTGCTGTTTTCTACATTGTGTTGTTGTCTACCAGCACCTTTTGTTCCCTGAGGACTGTCTGTTTTCTACATTTTGGTATTTCCTCTGTACCTCAAGGAAGCATGGCTACAGAGAATGTTGTCAACATCGATAATGGGCATAGCTCTTTTAGGAAAAGAAGTAAAGACCGGATCCTGAAATTTTTAAGAACAGAAGCAAACCCCCTTCTTGCTAAACCTGGGGCCAGCGACAATGATACTTTATGTGATGTTGATGAAGTTCGCCTTATCAATGTCACCAGGGATCTTGAAAATGACTTAAGCTAAAGCATTTTCAGTGGCAATGGCTACACTTTGAAGCTTGCCTATACCATAAAGTGGTTCCTCGAGGGCTATGAGTTTTGGTGATGCCCACATATGGCGAAACCCATATGGAGTTACTAAGTAAGTGGCAACAGCTAAATCTTGAACTAAGTTTCAATTATATGTGCTTACTGATTAATTATTTTAAACCTTTGGAAAAACAGCTTGCAGATACTGTTAACAAGAAATACATTGAACTGCTTGATCAGTATAAAGATGATTTTTTGATCAAGTTAGATGGGATCATTGATGGGGTCTCGTCTTATGAACAGCGACTGAAGGCGCAAAAGTCCAAGAAATTATTAAGAGATACTACAGATTTCCAGAGAGGGAATGTCTTCACTTGGCTGAAAAACTCTAGGTCTACTGAATCTGGGAATACAGTTAAGAATGTCCACAATATTAGAGAGACTGATGCACATACTACCAGTTCTACTGCTTCTCAGTCAGCAGTTGTAAGTGACATTGGTGTGAGAAGTGATGAAAGATCGGCCCTTAATAACACTTCTAATGTTCCGGCTTCTACTCCTTTAAACTGCGTTGCTCAGAACCAATCCTTAGATGTGAGACCCAACGTGCCCAACGTGATTGGTCCATTGGATATACTTCTTTTACTGTTACCCATCTGTCAGAAGGAAAGGGGACACTACCCATGCTTGTTGAGTCTAGGAAGAAAGTGGCAGCATCTTATGGATGATACACAAGTACAAACCATAAAAACAATGTGGACGGATGTGATGAATCAGTAGTTTACAACATCTCCCGCAAACTGTTGACGAAAGCACAGGTACTGTTATTAGAACGGGATCTGACATTTATTCTGGCCCAACATTCTATTTTGAGTGAGACTATAGTGGAAATTAAAATGTATGCTAGAAGTGTGATGCTCAAAACTATGTTTCAGTCTGTTAGTAATGATGCACTAGTAGGTCCGCAGTTCAAGAAACCTAGTTTGTTTCAACCTGACTTGAACCCAGTATTGGAGACTTTTATGAAGAAATGTGAGCAGGACATTATGACTGTTTATAATACTGACCATAAGAAAGGTTTTTTTAACTTAACGGCCGAGGAGAGATGGGCATTGTCTGAATTATAGAGGGACAATGATTTGATTATTAAATCTGCAGACAAGGGGAGCACAATTGTTGTCATGGACTTTAACTTTTACCACAATAGTATTTTAGATTTGTTGAGTGACAGCAATGTTTATGACAAAATTGATTTTAATACTGTGATTTTGTTACATGAGAGAGCGAATACAAGTATTTCTGATTGCTTTCAGAGTAAATTGATTTCAAAAGACCTTTATACCTATTTAACAGTTGAACACCCACTTACCCCCCTTTTTCAGGGGCTGCCTAAGATACACAAATGCTTGACACATCCCCCTTTTAGACCGATTGTATCTGGGAAAGGGTGGATTACGGAACCTTTCTCTATATTTATAGAGAAGAAGTTGAGACCAGTGTTGAATGAACAAACACAGGTGTTGAAAAATACACAGCAGTTTCTGGATGGTCTGGTTGAGCACACTAAGGATGTGTGCTTCAATGGACAGTATCTTTTAGTGAGCCTCAATGTAGTGCCTTTGTTCACCTGCATACCTCATGATCTGGGTATAAACATGGTTAACAAGTTCTTGAGCTTTAACAGTGAAAGACCACTATTGATTTAATTTGTTCTTTTTTGGAGATTGTGCTAGAGAACAATATTTTTATTTATGATGATCAGTTGTTTTTGCAGAAGATTGGCGTAGCTATGGGCACTTGTGCCAATAGCTACGCCAATGTAGTCATGGCTCAATGGGAGAGCACTTTTGTTTTTGGGTCTATTTACAGTCCACTTATTAAATATTACAGGAGGTTTGTGAACAACCTCTTTTTAATTTGGGATGGCACATGCCAGCAACTGGAAGAATTTATTGGTGTCATACAGAACACAACACATTTTTTATGTTTTACATCTAAAATGTCAGATAGGGAAATGGATTTTTTGGATGTTAAGATCATGGTTAATGATTCCTGTGGACTCACAACCACTTTACACAGAAAGGATTGTAGGAAGAATACATTGCTGCAACGGAATAGCATGCACCCTGGCCATGTGTTTAAAAACATAGTTAAAAGCCAGGGTATGAGACTCTCGAGGCTCAACAACAATGATGCACTATTTGAACATGACCTGCTTGGTTTGATGTCTGAATTTTTGGATAGGGGCTATCGTCACATGATGATGCAATACATGACAGTGTTAGGCATAGGAAACATAGGAGCCAAACATCTACCTCCGATGTCATACATTCAGAGCATGTTTCCATGGCCTCTAGAAACAAAGCACTTTCTATGTCTTTGTTTTACACTAGTGATGTCAATAGTATCATAGAGGTTGTGAAAAATAATTGGCCCATTTTACAGCTTGATGACCAGATCTGGAATGTTATAGGTGAACATCCGAGGTTCACTTTTAAAAATAAGAAGTCATTAAAGAGGCAACTGTGTTATAAGAAGTATACACCAGCAGGAAGTGTGAAGCCTATATCAGCTTTTAGCATGAGATGTTGTTCGAGATGTAATTTTTGCTCACATATTGATCCATTAGTGACTTTTGTTCACCCGACCACACATCATGAATATTGTTTTAAAGTGAATGTTGACTGCCACAGTAGAAATCTCATTTATTTGGCCAAATGCAGGGTATGCACTTGCTTCTATATAGGCAAGACAAATAGATCCCTTATGGAGAGAATGAGGGAGCACTTGTATTGTGTACATAATTTTGCTGAGTGTAATGCTTTGGCCAAACGTTATATGGAATATGGCAGTGACCATATTTTTGGTTTTAGGGTTGTTGAAACTTTAACTCAAGACAAGTGTGGGGGTGACTTTAGGAACTACATAGAAAGCCGTGAACTTTCGTGGATCATTAGTATGCAGGCGGATAAGTTTCCAGGCATCAATGGCAGAACTTCCATTAAACCTATCCTAAAAGCTAGGGGGCTCTTTAAATGACATCCTGTTGTTTTAATGTATGTCTCAGTGCTTGTTTTCTATTGGATGTTTTGAATGGTTAATTGACGATGCTCCTTATTTAACTGTTGAGTTGTTTTGTTACATTTGGTCTGATGAAGCACAGTGAATGTGTGAAAGCACTTACTGCTTCAATAAAACTGCTACAAATTTTATTGGTTTAAGCCGTGTTTGGGTGTTGCTGTTTTCTTTTCTACATTGTGTTGTTGTCTATCAGCCCCTTTTGTTCCCTCAAGACTGTCTGTTTTCTACATACACACATACATAACCATGTCCCTGATGACTATGAAAAATGTAAGTTGCTATTATCGCTACGGTAAGCAGTAGTGATGCTAGATTTATCACAGGAAACAATGCTGCATTTGTTCTTGTTGAGGGAGAGCCCAAGATTAATGTACCAAATTTTTGTTTGGTCCAGACCTTGTTAAAGAATTGGAGTATCAGAATGGGATTTGAAAACCATCCTCAGTTTGAACTTGGCTAGCCATAGAACCTTGATATCAACTTTTATGTCGAGAAGTATATATCAAGGAAGAGGATATCCAGGACAGAGCTCTGGGTGATCAAACACAGCCCATCTTAATGGTTTGGGTTCTCTCAGACAGCCAATTGCCAATCCACTGAACTATGAATGGGGTTACTATTGAGTTGGGAGAGTTTGTCAATAATCCCAGAATGATGGGGGATAGTAAAAAGGCATTGACGAGTTCCAGATAAACACTGTGGACTGTATTCTCCATATCCATGGTTACAGTAACCCTTTGAAAGAACTCAATCAGGTCAAGCAGGCATGAATTGCCTTTTGCAAGAACAGAGTGGTGTTTATCCATGGCCATATAAGATCTCCTATATAATTTTTTGTTAGTTTAGCTACAGTATGTTTACAGCCTTGCAAGTAATATTAGTGAGACTAATAGTGTTGTAATTCCCAGAGCCATTGGAAGGACCACAGCTTTGCAAAGGCACCACAACTGCTATTATCCATACGTCGGGGACATAACCAATGCAGAGGCTCAGGCTGAAGAATTGAAGGAGAAGCTTTTGCCAGGTGGGAATTTATGCTTCACAGCAGACTTCCAGAAATATTATCTAAACTCATGGAAGTTCTGATGTTATTTTTGGAAAGTACCAAATGGACTTCATCCAAGTTGGTCTCAGAATGGGATGTATGAGGGTGAATGGAGTGGACAGAGAAGAGGATGGGTAGAGTGAAGATGGAAGAGAATTTGTTTGCAGGAATGTTAGCAATGCCCTTGGGGTCAGACAGGGTTGTACTATTGTTGATACATTCAGTACAGATTTGTAGGTTACTTCTAAACTTTCTAATGTAGCAGAAAAAAGCCTTATGGCTGCCTTTTGAATTAGTTGCAGTAAGTTCATAGTTAGCGTTACATTTATAAAAGGCAGGTTCACTTAAATCCCATTTATAATGATGATGTGGGCATATTTTAGTCATGACCAAGAGCTTTTTTCTTTTTATTATAGAGTTTGTTGATGTAGTAGTTCCACCATATGGATTTAGTAAGAAACTTGCCATTTTGCTTACTCTGATCTGGTATGGGTGCCTCAGTGCAGCTATCCAAATGCCTGTAAAACACAACAGCACACAGCACTTTCACTTATAAGGTTTGCTGAGGAGCTATATCATTTGCGATTATCAACAGGGTCAGTAAATACTACAAGATTGGTTTTGGAGTAATGCTTGAATATAGAGGACTATATATATATATATATATATATATATATATATGTATGTATATATAAATATATATGTATGTATATATAAATATATATATATATATATATATATATATATATGTATGTATGTATATATATATATATATATATATATATATATATATATATACACACTAGAAGCCACAAAGCAGATTTTCATAGAGAAGATCACAGGAAGATGTTCCGACTTGACTAGGGAGGAAATAACAAGTGGGATAGTGTAACTTGGAGAAATGTTTGTGAGAGCAAGAAGATTAACACCACTGGTGGGTTGGGGTACTATTTGGCCAAGTGTATTGGCACTTACAAAGGCCAGAAAACTCTGGGCATATCTATTGTTGGTAGTAAATGTTTGCCAGTTTATGGGCACATAGTTGAAGTCATCCATAAGAAAGGTATTTGGTTTGACTATTAACTTTTCTAACTGGCTAAGGTATTCTGCATGCACTTTGAAGGGGATTTTTTACAGTCATTAAAGATCATGAGAACACTGTCACTTTAGCTTATCTATTTTAAAATGAGTTTCATCATTAGCTTTTTAGCGGGGCTGTGCTTTTTGTTGTTTTACTCCTGATTCTCATTGGTCTTTAAATGAAAATATCTTCCTGAAAGTGCCCCCCACAGCTGTAATGTGCTCTACCCTCACTGATTCTTCTGTAGGAAGTTCTGCTTCTCTTGTGACATGCTGACATCATGTTAGAAACATCAATAATTTAGTCAGAAAGAGGAAGGAAGCAGTGGCGGCTGGTGACTTCAAATCAAAGGGGGGCTGCAGGAGACATGAATGGGTGGGGCCAATGGAAAGGGGTGTGACCACCTAGAAAGGGGCAGAGCTATCCTCAAAACCACAAAAACTGGGACTTTAATTAAATATGCTGCCCTGGGTACCAAACCGTCACTATGAGAGTCCAGTCAAGACAAAATTAAGTGTAGAAGAAAAAATATTTCAATGCATTGGCTACAAGACAGTTTACTTAATATCTAGATGGAAACAAAAAGGCTGTGAGGCATGAAAAAATAAATTACTTTTTAAATACATTACTGGAATGCCAGTAAAATTCAAGTATAAAAAAACAAGCAGCACTCAACTCAAACCACTTCTCCTTGCACTGCAGTTCTAATTATAATTTATATTCAACTTTATAAAAAGTACCAAGTAACATGCTGAATATAGCCAACTCTGTGATACCCCCACTTGTAAAAATGTTTCCTATCCAAAAAAGACCTGCTGCCTGACACCTATCTATTTGTTTTATGGGGAAAACATGATCACAGTAAAAAATGAACAGCAAACAAGCTCAAGATAAATTGCTTAAAGGATTACTGCATGGACCACACATGATAGATTGGCATTCTATTTAGTTTACTGGTAAAGCCTGCAAAGATGACTGCAATTCTCCAACAAATGTAGTGAGCTTCTGAAAAGAATGTAATCCTGTCCTTTATTACAAATACTGTCATATGCATTTCAATACCTAAGGCTTATACATTATCTAGTTATGTAAATATTCTCTGCATGGCAACTACAAAAAGGCTTTCAATGCTGGCAATTCTTTAACACTATGCTTATTAAAGCTTACTTGCATCTTACAATCTCAGACAAGCTTACCTTATAGTCATTAAAGCTTTGTTACTTAAAGACAGAGCAACAGGCAGTGCAACAGCATGCATTTCCTGAACAATAAGATGCATAAATCAACAGTATAAAAATATCAGAGAAAACCAGAACATTTTGCAAAATCAAGGACAGATGAAAAGCCATTGTAGTACTTGTGTCTACCTTTGATGGGGGGATACTCTGCACATTTACACTGTATAACTGATCCTTGCCTTGCTTGGAGACAGAGTCACTACATGGGGATGTGTGTTGCAACAAGCATGTCACAATTTGAAATGTCTCTTGCTGATGGTGATGGCCCTGACACAGTTGTCATACCTCTCAACCTCAGAGCAAAAAATCTGGACAAAGCCAGAAATAGAAGTGGGAGAAAGCACCAAAAATAAGGACAATTTTTAAATATTGCTCTTATAAATTTAGAAAGATAATAGAATAGTAGGTATTGCATTAGTATGAATTTACTGAAGAGTATGAAATCTGAAACTCAAATGTCTGTCATTATTTTCTAAGTTCAGTCTTTAATGATTTGCCACTAATTTGCCAGAAAACCATAATTTTATGAAAAACGGACCAAAAATGTGATGAAAAAATATAAAATAGTCAGACAGTACAGCTGGGAACCTGTCAAAGAAGGGGCACTTTTTTAAATATTAGTACTGTTAAGTTGAGCAGCTGACAAAATAAGAGAATCTACATGCATTTCTGAAATAAAAGTAATCTATAACTCTGATCATTACAATTATTTCTTAACTGTAAACCCTCCACATTTTGTGGTGGGATTATTAGAGGGACAGCAACATTTTGAGCCAAAGTCGGAGACAGTTGAGAGGTTTGGATATACCTAATTCTATAAAGTGATTTATTTGCACGTACCTCTCAACTTCTTAATGCAGGAAATCTGGACAAGGCCAAATATATTGGGGGAACATACAGACAGTACTAAAAATTGCTGTTGTATGAACTTAGTTGGTAGAATAACAGGTCTTCCTTTAACATGCATTTTTCTTAAGGATATGAAGTCTGAAACTCAATGTCTGTCATTATTTAGTGACTTCATTCCTAAATGATTTGCCAGAAAACCACACATTTTATGAGGAACCAACCAAAATAAAAAGCAAAAAAATCTATTAATTCTGCGAAAATCTGGACAGTTGAGAGGTATAGTTCAGCCGGGGATGTCTTTGAGTTTGCTGCCCTTCCCCCCCTCACAAAATCATGGTCAAATGGGGCCTCCCCCCTGCATCCATTCCGGTGTCCCATTACTTGGCTATTTCATCACCTTTACCATAAACACTGTAATGTGCATACTGCTTTACTTCTACGATGATTTGGATTTCATTTACACGTTTTATTTTACATTTTACAGCACAAACACTAATACACATTTACTAAACAAAGCAATGCAATCTCACAATGAAAATAGACTAGGCATTAAAACTTATCTGCCCTTGAAACTCACATTCATTGAAACAGCATTGAAACCCACATTCAAAGAAAATACATCTGGCCAGTGGCAGATAAAGATTAACTTTGGGCTGTTTTCAAATCATAGGCCCCTTGCACAGGAAACATACATGTGTTCTTTGATACACCTTCCTGACTGTATTAAATTATATTCCTTGTATAATATAGTACAGTTGTTAGAGGACATTTTAAATTTATTGTTTTGAACATTTTTCCAGTAAACAGTGAAACAAAATGCATGCACCAATAATGACAAAACTACCCAATTCAGAACATTTCCATCATAAAAGTTTACTCAGACTCCTACAATCCACCAGTATCAGTAAATATGCATGATCTCTGCAGAAGTAAAAGTCATCTAAATAATTCCACATTAAAGAGATCTGTAACTAATGAAGAGGTTTCTGCTAGCAAATAACTTTATATTTTATTGTTTCATCTACAAATAAAGTTCCTGTTGCCCTTGAGGAATAAATTGCCCATGTCACATTAAAAAATTATAAGCTATTAATATTGCAATAGGGAATGGATTGCAAACTGATAACAGGTTGATAGTTACTATGTATCTCTGCCAAAGAGGACATTCTCAGGACTGCAGCATCCACCCCCTTTAAAAGTACAACACATTACAGTTATCAGCACTACATCTACATACTGTGGCAGTAGAACCCGCAGCCTTCTGAATCGAAAGCAAGTGCACTACATGTTGTGCTATTAACAATGCAAGCAGACTCGACACAAGCAGCACTGAACTTCTCTTCCCCTGAAGCTCTTAGCTCCTTGTAAAATCCACTCCACACTCAACTGTATCTCTCAACTTTGCAGCACATCAGCATAAGAAATCTGGAAAAAGCCAAAATTTATTGGGGGTGGAACAAAAGCACAAAAACCAGGGGCACATTTTAATTATTGCTTGCATAACCTTGGAAAGTTGCTAGAATAAAATGCTATGCTACCGCCATGCATTTCACTGCCAAGTCTTGAACCCAGGACCCTGTGCAGTGCAGTCAGAGCAACATACCACTATGCCAAATCAGCAGCTTTATGAAAGACATGAAGACTGAAACTTAAATGGCTATCATTTAGTGAATTCAGTTCTCACCATAGCTCTTAACCTCTTAGCACAAAACACCTGGACAAAGCCAATAATGGGGGAAGACAGCCCCAAACATTCAGTGAATTCAGTTCTCACCACAGCTCTCAACCTCTTAGCACAAAAAAACCTGCACAAAGCCAATAATGGGGGAATACAGCCCCCAAAATATGGACGAATTTCAAATATTAATCTTATAAACTTAGAAAATTAATAGAATAAAATGTTTTGTGTTACCATGTGCTTTCTGAAGAATATGAAGTCTGAAATTCAAATGTCTGTCATTATTTAGTGAATTCAAAATCCAGGAAACCACAGATTTTATGAGGAACAGAACAGAACAAAAATATGAGGCATAGATTTGAATGTTTTTCACAAGTGGTGGTGGGTAGGGAATTCAGGTTCTTGCTACCTGCACCAAAGGTTGAAGATTTGAACCTGAGTCACTCTCTCTAGCCACCAGTTATAGTTAACTGGGGCATTATACACATACATACCCTAGTTCAAGCAGTGAAAGAAAAGTACCCGGAGATCGCTCCAAATAAGCAGTGAAAGTCCATGTGCTCCCAAGCCAGTAGTCCTGCTTCCTCCATAAGCAGTTCTCCAAGCTCCATTCAGAGCAGCAGCTCTGTTTCTCGGCACTGGAATGCTGAGCATGCATGCATAAGCTGTCTCTATGCATTCTGAGCATGCACAGTCTGCAGACATTGCAGTCTGATCCCCTTCCAGTCTATGTGGTTGTAACTGTATAGATTTCTGGGGCATCTGTAGACTGCTGCCTTCTTCTGATTCCAGACTGGTTAAACAGCAGTCCAGATTCAAGTTTCTATGCACACATGCACGAGTTCTGAGATTTTTTTTTATTTTGGTTTTCTTTTTGTACAGCTGGGAGGGCTGCAGTCCTGCAATCCAATAGCACATACCGCAGCTAAAAGGAAGGCATATTCATACCTCTCAACTGTCAGATTTTTGCTTCATATTTTGGTCTGTTCTTCATAAAATGTGTGGCTTTCAGGAAGATCACTGAGGATTGAAGTCACTAAATAACAGGCATTTGAGTGTCAGAAGTAATATCCTTCAGAAAATACAAGTTAATAAAAAACTAATATTCTAGCAACCTTCTAAGTTTATAAGGGCAATATTTAAAATCTGTCCCTATTTCTGGGCCTTTGTCCCTCATTATTTTTGCCTTTGTCCAGATTTCTTGTGCTAAGATGTTGAGCTATACCTCTCAAATGCCCCTGATTTTGTCTAGTGACATTGAACCATTTCTCTACCTATCCAAGATTTTTGCAGAATGTCCTTGATTTTGCCTTATTTTTTGCCTTGTCCATCCCTTGTAAAACTCTGGATTTTATGGGTAAATTACTGATTATTACAATGGGCCTATAATGTCAGACATTCAAGTTTCATAGTTCTTATAACCCTCAAAATGCAAGTTAATGCAAAACCTGTTTCTTCTGTTAACACATTGATACATAGCATTAGCTCACGTCCAGCATTGTTGTGATATTTACTTAGTTACTTCAAAAAAGGCAACATAGGACATAAGAAAAAAAGACCCAGTGTATTAAGGTAGGAACTGTAGGAATGACTTGACTTTGTATCACCAAAGTGACAAGTGTGATGAAGTGAAAACAAGTATGCAACAATAAGTGTGAGCAGAGCTGAAACCTGCAAGCAGAGAATTACAGTAATATTGAGTAAATTGAATTGCAGAGCAGGAAGCCATCCAGTCATCCCAGAAGAAAGAAGACAGCTTGCAAGTGCAAAAATCATTACACATGATTTTTTATACGCTTCCTCTAGCACTTCCAAATCTGCAGTCAAAACTTTTATACTGATGACCTTATGATACCAGGTGAAGAAGATGCTGTACAGATCAGTCTTAATTACACTCAAACCTTAACAATCTTTATGCTTAGTTCAGTGCTAATGCAATAAGTGTTAATACTACAAAAACAATTTCAGTGCTGTCTTGAATGTTACAAAGACTTGCACCTGCTATCCTTAAGTCACCTGACTTCATTAGGAATTTCATCTGTTATACTTAGACTCAAACATCTAGGAGGTATCTTTGGCCCATGTCTACATTTCTACCATGTTGATTTTACCAGTAAAAAAACACCCTTCGTCAAAACACACAAAGTTACTAGGTTACTAACCAAAGACAATCACTGAGTTATCAGACTGCAAAGCTTGGGAATGCCCATTCCTTAATAGCACTTATCTGGTCTCAAAATCCAAAAATTTGTCAGATCATTTTAAATAAGATTTTGAGATTCATTGTCCAGTCTGTACCTACATTGCACCACTGCATACTACTGAAAACAGTTGCTATGTTATTTCTGAAACAACCATGCTGCTTTTATTTTCATTGAATTAAAAAACTTCTACATTTGAATGTCTGTCCCCCATCAATAAAATATTGTGTGCTTTTGTGATGACGTGAGGTAGTGCCAGCTGTGCTAGGGGGGTATGGCAGTACATGTGTAACATATGCCAGCATAGCTAGCTGGAGTTTTGTAAAGAATTATATGTCATTTGAATATCAAACTGATTTGTACAGATGCTTGTGTTAAAAATGTTTTTGTAAAGCTGCTTGTGTTAAAAATGTAACAACAGTGGGTCCTACTGGAGAAAAAAGAAATATACATGTATGCCAGACTGCACTGTTGTAGCTGATTACATGTATATATTTTAACAAAGGATACTGGAAGGGAAGGGGTTAATCTCAGCCCAGCTAACCTTAAAGGGACAGTCCCAGGGATTTTTAGTTTTAATTCAGCCTTTGTTTATATTTCAGGTTTGATTTTCTGAGCATGCTCATCTTTGGCTGAGGGAGTGGGGGAAGAGTGTCTGAAGGAAGTTTCAAAGGTGTTAGCCAAATTCCATCTCAAATTGCAGTTGTGCTAACAACAGCTCTCCCTGTGAGTCATTCATTGGTTTAATCTGTACATTTTAACCATTGAGAAAAGTAGCCTTTTAGGCATTTTATGACCTGACTGCTGCTGCTACTCTAGAAAGCTGATCAGTAATGCAAGACTTTTAAAACATTAGTAAACAGATTTTTTTGTTTCTTTCATTTCATATTTTATTCTGTGGTGATTGTGAATCCTGGCCATCTACAATTTTATGACATGGCTTCTGCCTATAAAAAATATCTAAGTCAGGCAAACAGTAGTGAAAACCATATTTCTCTTTCTTTCATGTTTTACTGTAGTCTGATTTTTGACTACTATCCTACGTAGTGACTTTCTGACCTGATAGTAATTCCATAGAAAGCAAGTGTGTGACAGAAGGTTGGAACATTAGTAGACACAGTCTTCTGTTCCTTTTTCAACTTCTAGTTTGATATGTGCTGGTTTCTGAATACTACTAGACAAATGCACTATTTTTTATGAGCGGGCTGCTTGTTCATCTGTAGAAAAACGAGTGATGCAAAATTTAAAAATTACTACACACTGATGTCCCTTTTCTTTGGCACAGCTTTCTTTATTTTACATATGAGCCAGGAGTTGGGGGGATAGATCCCTAATCCGATGTAAGTCATAGAGAAACACAAATCCAAAGATTAGTTTATCCTGGGAGCTGAAACAAAACTGGAACTGTGGATTTACATGATATTTAAAAGTAAAATGACACTGTGGGTGGGAATCAAAGTGACATGTCGAAGTGTGCGTGACTTCTGTCAGCTTAACTCGGACCCTCATTTTAAACACTGGGATTGTCCCTTTAAGAAAAACAGCCTGAAATTAAATGAATTAGTTTAGGCCATAAAGATTTTATCTCACAGGTCTGAATGCAGCCACAGATGCAACATCCGTAAAAAGCCTTGCTGCAGGAAGGGTGGAAGTGTTGGAATTATTTTATAGCTTTCAGATGTGACAGAGGTTCTTTGTCATTAGACCTGACAAAAAACACTCATCTAACTTAATCGTGCCTTGCTTTAGTAAGTAACCAGGGAACAGTAATTCTTCAGTCAGTTTGGAAGATAATGAGGTTAGATAATTGTTTTTTTCTGTATCTGTCTGAGTCTTTCCATCTGTGTTGTTTTTTTATATTTCCTGTGACTGAAACTCTGGTGTTTATTGTAAATAGATCTTCAGTATTTTCATGTTTTTCTTTTTTTATTTATTATTAAATATATCTAAACCTTTCATTGTGGCTGGTCTTTTAGAAAATATTTTAACTTTTGAGAGTACTTGCATTTATTTAGTGGTACTATGGCTCCAAGCTTCTGAAAGTCTTGTTTCCTGGAAATGCTGCCATTTGTATAAGTATTAATTTTGCTAAGAATAATTGGGTACCCTGGTAAGAGCCCTAGAGTAGTTGGCTTTAGCAGTGTTTCTACCTCATAGTCTGGGTGGAGGTGGCAAAGCGGGTAAGCTGTGCCAGCCTTTCCTAGGTGTGTGTGTGTGTGTGTGTGTGTGTGTGTGTGTGTGTGTGTGTGTGAAAATCAAATCTCAAAGAGAGTGTGTGTGTCAGCTACTTTGAACAGGGACACTGGGAGCACTGATTTCACAGAGAGGGTGGCAGAGGACTTGGCTTGGAACACCTGGCTAAGGATTTAACTCTGTGTCAGTGGGGAGTCTTTTCTGGGGGCTAGAGAGGAAGCCCAGCCCCATGACTAGAGTGTGCATCTTCTGTGTGCTCTTAAGGAAAATTATACCAGTGCAGAAAGCTGAATCTCAAAATACTGTGTGTCTATTTTTTTCCTCTTGGTGAACGTTCCCTACCAGCATCAGCGGTGAGGACTGAAGCTCCTTGATCACTGGCCCAGAGGAGGGATGCCACAGCTTGGTTACAATTCAATTTAAGATATCAGAAACTTAGTGCAGTGTTCCTCATTAGACCTTGATTTGTTTTCTCAAACTCATAAGGAACCTTTTCCAAAACAATACCTAACACCTGGAATTCGCTCCCTAATGAAATAAGAAATCAACCTAATTTCCAAGCTTTAGGAAAGCTTTATGAACTTAGCTTACTGAGAATTATTTTTTGCAACTGATACAGAGAAGCTGGCTAAATATTGATTTTAATGTTTCATGTTAACTCATTTGATTAAATGTGACTTCCTCAAAACTTTTTTTACTCTAAATATGAACTTTATTGAAACTTTCAACTTCTGTTATCTTCTGCACACTGTGTTAACTACTGTAGTTTTTTTCTTGTTGTACTTTAACTGTTTGTTATTTGCATTACATATGTACAATGTAGAACCTAATGTATGCCCAAGTTATAGCTGAAAAGTCCCCCATCCAGATAAGAAATAAACAGATAAATACTTAATGAAATAAAAAAGCCAAAACAATCCTGAAAAGAGCAATATTACAGAAGCAGGAGCCTGCATAATGCAGAAAAAGTATTCCCTACTGCAGAATAAAGATTGATTAATGCATGTAAATCAAATGTCACTGCATGGCAGAGGTAGAAGGTATAAACTGTTGCAAATGTAGTTTTCTCTCTGATCAGTAATGGGGCTACTCCAATTACCTTTTCTATTATCATAAATATGTAGTTGAAGTATGGAGGCTTGTTTACCAAGCCATATGATCAAGGGTGGAATGTTTTAAAATTTAGACACGATGCATTTTCTAATGCTGAATCTTGTTAACTTATGTGCTTCTCATATCACATCACTGTAAATGAAGACCAAGGACTTGGAAGCTTTTCAATGATACTTAGATGTTTCATGTTTTTATCTTAGCCACAATGTAATGCATCTAACAAATTACCCATAGCTATTGTTAATTTTCAAATTAAGGACACATTTTCATTCACAACATAAGCTGTTATAGTGTACAGCTGGCAGTGGTATATTGCATTAACATTTACAGTTACAACTTTTTAAAGGTTTCAGCTAAGAACTTGTGCCAATAAATTCATTACAAGATACAAAGTCTTCATCTCATTTCTTAAGCACTCAGCAGGATATAACTGGCTAAGAGTGTTTGAGCTGGCAGCAACCTTTGTTTTTCAGATGGTAGTGCCAGCATTTGAAGAGACCTTTGATACTTCACTAACAACTTAATGACAAGACACTTTGGCTTGATTTAAAAATAAATGCTCTATGTCAATCAGAAGTTCCTGCTAAATCTGGAAAATGGTAAGCTAACAGTTTATTAGGGTGCAGATGCATGTATTTATGGGAACACAATTTACTCCTGATTGACAGCATCCTCCAATTTTTTTATTCCTTCTAATGATGCTCTGAATAAATAGGTTTTGATATTTAGGGTGAAAAAAAGTCTGCAGAAATGTATAACCACCTTGTAGCAAATAACAGGAAAGGTAAATACATTTTCAAGCTTGTCTGTCAATAGACATTGTCTTCATTTCTGTCCCTTTTTCTTCAAAGATTTCAACACATATTTTACTCTTTTTTGCACACTGTTTCCTCCTACAGTTGGACATGAGTTAGCCTTATGACTCTTATCTGCCACTAGGTCTACCAGTTCTGACTTAGCTGTCCCTTGTATTAGCTCTGACCCAAGTTCACTGCCAGTGATGAGTTCAAGGTACCTGGTGGCAGCATCATTCTGCTGCTGAGAGGTAAGTAGTTTTTTCCTACAATCCTATATTAATACGTGACATCCCTGTACTGGCCCAGTAATCAAGGAGCCTCAATCCTCACCAATGGCAACAGTGGGGAATTTATACAATCGGAGGGTGACAAGTACACACACAGTAAAGTGCAGTTTCCCTTAAGAGAACACAGAGACCACAGTCAGTCTGGGGCTGGTTTCTCCCTTTTTCTCCAGATCCTCAATAGGACTCCCCACTGGCACAGCTTGGATGACATCACTTATTGTCACCTGACTTCAGTTGCCAGGCTCAACAGAAACTTTTAACATATCTGTATGAGAAATACTTATCTCCCAGATCTTTGCAGATCTTGGAAGATGAAAAACAATAAAACACTTACAAAACAATACAGAAGGCACCCTAGTTCTAGGCATCCTGTCTCCTTGCTGCATTGAAACCAACTTTTATAACACAGTCATCAAATAATTTAATTTCACCTTATTTTCTTGAAGTTTTGCACATTAAATCTGTGTTTCAGTTTCTATTAAAACATACATTTGCACAGGTATATAGTTTATATACGTTTCTGTTCTTTTCCAGTAGGGTACACTGTGGACACATCCTTGAAGCTCAGTACTGTACAAACCATGTTCAACATACACTTCTGTATCAGTAGTTCAATATACACATGACATAGAATTATTTACAAAATTCCAGACAAGTGGGGTGGCAGCATGGCATCCCCCCAAAAAAAACTAAAGCTAGTTTTTCAAGTGACCCTTAAGAAACACTGCTTGAGAGGGTTGAGCCTATCTGGAAATACTTTACCCCATTACCTGTCTTGAGAGCCCATCTGCATTGGCATTGCTAACCCCACTGTGGTGCTGCACTGTCATATCATATGACTGGAACCCTAGGCTCCACCTTAGTAACTTGCCATCTTGCTGTCTGGCTTAATGTAGCCATGTTAAGAGATTGTGGTCTATAACTACAGTGAATTTCCTTCCACACAGATAAGGCTGAAGTGTTTGCAGTGCCCACACTATGGCTAGGTATTCCTTTTCTACAGCTGCGTATCATTCCTCCCTGAATTGGAGCCTACAACTGAAATATATCACTGGGTGCTCTTCTCCCTCTGAGAAAACCTGGCTAAGTACAGCCCCAACCCTCCCAAAGGTCCTTTAAGCTTCTGGAATGCCTGCTCACATGCTGGGGTCCACACTATCTTATCTGGCCTGCTTTTCCTTTGTGAGGTCTGTGAGGGGAGCAGCTGTGGTACTATAATTGGTGAAAAACTTTCTGTAGTACCCTGCTGATCTTAATAATGCCCTCACATGCTTTTTCATAACAGGGGAAGGACATGCCTGAATCGCTTCCATTTTGGCAGGTTCTGGCCTGATCTTACCACTCTCCACTCTATGTCCCAGGTAGGAGACCTCCCTGACATGCTGAAGGTGCTCTAGCCAGGAATGACTGTAAATGGCAATATCATCTAGGTAAGCAAGGGCAAAAGCTCCTGCTCCCCTCTAGGATATGATCTACCAGCCTCTAGAAAGTTGCTGGGGCATTTTTTATCCCAAAAGGGCATATTTGTGAGCTCATACAAGCCAAAAAGAGTCACAAAGGCTGACCTCTCTCTAGCAGTGGGAGTCAAGGGCACCTGCCAGTAAACCTTGGTAAGATCAATGGTGGTAAGATACTTAGCCTCACCCAGCTGCTCTAGGGCTTCATCTGTCCTAGGCATGGGGTAAGCATCTGACTGTGTAAATATTTAATTTCCTGTCAGCTTGCCCATTAATGCTCTATGATGGGGTAGTACTATGAATGTAAGTGTTGCAACACATATTTTATTCTTTGATTAAAACAGTAAATAAGACTACATGCTTAAAGGTGATAAATAGAGACTCATGGCAACAAAACCAGGAAGACTGTACGTCTGATTCTGAAAAAGGCTACCCTCTAATAGCAGTACTTTCTGTTTAGACATGACCATCCTTTTGCATTATACAACACAGTGCACAGGTTACTCTTAAGTTTGTTGTTTCCAGGTATGAAGCATGACCATCCCATGTGACCACAGTCCCTGTTGTTTCAGAACATTCCTGATTTTGCCTCTTATTTTTGCACTGTTCCTTGTAAAATTTTTGATTTTCTCTGGTAAATCACTGAGGATAAGTGTAAATCAATAATGTGACAGACATTACATTTTCATCCTTCTTACTGTCCACTAAATGAATGTAGATGTAAAATATGCCATTCTATAGAGTAATATTTAAAAGTTGAAAACTTGAATAAGCAGTAAACAGCACAAAACAAACCTTTTGATGCAAGCAGGACATTCTTGGCCAGGCTTTTCTGAAGAAGTTCATGTGCAATAAAGTGGAAGAAAGTGCTAATTTTGGTGTCTGTGTCCTGCTTGCATCAAAAGGCTTGTTTTGTGCTGTTTGCTTAATATTTAAAAGTTGTCCCTGATTTTGGGCCTTTGTCCCCCATGTTTTTTTTTTTGGCTTTGCCCCTGATTATTGAACAAAGAAGTTGAGTGTTAGGCATGCAGCCAAAGTGATTACCACACAGTGGTTAAAAACATCTAAAACATCAGTCTCAGAAGGTGCAGCTTGAAAGGAACTGCGTCATGAACACCGAATAGTTAACAAAGACTGGCAAAGGGAATAATAATGCTGATATTTAAGCCATCTAATAATATTGCAGTTCTTCATTTTTCACAGTACTTATGTATGTATTATGATCAGCTGAAGTATATTAATATGTACATGAAAGTTGAAAGACATGAATATGAGCAAGTGGTAAAGAGTTTTACAACATTATTGGAAAAAGCTTATAGGCTGAGATATTTTGGTAGAGAAAATATTAATAAGAAATCATGTATTAAAGGTGGTAGCATAGCTACATTTTACTGCCTTCCCAAAATAGTTAAAAATATAATATACTCTCCAGGCCATCAATTATATTATCATGTGCCTATTTTCTCAATAATGTAGGCCTATTTTCTCAATAATGTAGGTCTTTATCTAAACGAGTATTCATATACATATGTTAAGTTATTCTCTTACATCAAAAATACACAAGACTTTATGGGAAAAAAATGTAACTTGGATTGAAAATATCTACTTTCCTCACATTAAGTTAGAAATCTATATACCAACATTAAGCATGCACATGCTATAGAGGCACTTAACTGTTATTTGGGAGACAATCCAGTTATCCAGTTACTTGCTATAGTATTGATTTAGTTTATTTTTGCTTAACTTATTCTTTTAAATTTTAATGAAAAACTTCAGCAAAATAAAGGCACGTATGCTAATCTACTAAGGATTATATGTATAAGCATAAATATATGGATATGTATGAAATAAATATCTTAGCTATATTGATGATTCGATTTTTACATGTAAAGAGGGGGTCAGAATTATATAACAGAATTTATTGAACATTTACAAAGTAATAAATATTGGTTTTATTTTTGAAGATGTAAACCGAGTATGAATTTTTTTAGATTTACAGTTACAAGGTTTGAATGGTGGTGGTATTACCAGTAGTATTCATTGGAAGGTAACTGATAATGATCCATACTTACATGTCAAGAGTTGCCACCCTCCTCATTTACTTTCCTCACTTCCTTATGTTGATTTTTAAGGCTGTGTTGGCAATGTAGTCACCATATAGATTTTTTACTGAAGCTAAGTAAACAGGATGTTTATTAATAGAATAGTGATGAAACACAAGCAATGAGTTCCTGTTGTAAAGCGGCTAGTATGCCCAATTAAAAATGCAACTATGATGTACGTGAGAAATGAATATACAAAAAGATAGGTGTCATATTGTTTAAATAAACAATAAATATATTTTGTTACTATTTGCAATTCCTTTTCCAGATAAATTAATTGAACTAGTTAAGTTTTATTGGAAATTTTTAAGTCAAGATATCAGATTTTTCAGTAACAAATTGTTTGGAAGCCCAAAAATGTATTTTAAAAAGGGTCATAGTATAAGTCAAATGTTAGTACACAGCCAGTATAAACATTCTAAGGAACAGATTAATATTAATAAATTTAATAATGAGGTACTTAACCCTGTGGATTATGTGTTGTTTCTAAATAAATAATTATTAATTTTGAAAGAATAAATAAAGTGAGGTTAGTGTCTTCTGGCAAATATACTTGCAAAACAGGTGGTATAGTTTATGCCCTCAAATGCCACTGTGATTTGGCTTAAACAGAGGAAACAAAGGCAGTTCTTTAGAAATCGATTGCTGGAACTTATGAGAGATGTTAAACAAGGGTGGGTGGAGAACCTTATGGGAATACACTTTAAAATATCATAACAGTAACTCTGAATTGATTAAAACAACAATTCTTGAGTAAATGTTCTTTTGGGGGAGGTATGAGTTTAAAAGCTAAACTTGTACATAAAGAATCTATTTACATCTTGAAATATAGTTAATTGTTTCTTGGGGGGGGTGAATATGGAATGCAGTTGGAAATATCTAATTTTATTAAATTATCAAGTAATTACTTAAATGATGCATTTTCTCACTGGTTTACAGGCATTTTTAAAACTTTCTTTTCTTGAATGTGATTTTTTAAAAACTCCTCTAAAGTCTTTGCTAAGATGCAAGAGGGTTTAATAAAGTATGTAGTTTGGGGACCTGCTGCCAGTTTGTTGTTTTGTTCATTTCTTAATTTGTTAGTATTTGTGGTATTTCATGATTACCATACTTTATTTCTTTGAAGTAGTTTATCACATCTAAAACAACAATCTCAAGGGACACAGCTAGAAAGGTTAAATGCATCATGAACACCCTCCACAATTCAAAGAATGGTCAAAGAGAACATTACCACTGTTCCGAACAAAGAATGATTCCTTATCAAGTTATCAGCATCAGTGCAGAATTTGTGGAATATGGAGAGAAAAAAGCAGTTAAGAAAGGCGGGTAGATAAAACTAACCTATAATAAAATGAATATACAGTATAAATACTGTTTATTTGCTTATTATGATTACCACAGCACAGCTAAAGCAAAACTGAAGAATATAGCCAGTGCAAAGTGTTACGAGATTAACAGCAAAGTGTGGCCACAAACTTTAGACACTTGTGGCAATTGTAGTAACTCTGCAAAGTGAAATTCTGCACATATAGCTCTGGTACATTTACCTACATGACTTAAATCTGGTGCACACGTTAGCTTTATTCGAAAAGGGTACGCACATTTGCCTAAATAACAGTCTATAGACACTTTATATACGTTTACAACAGAATTTGTGCATGTTACACCATGTTTCTTCTTAGCAACTTTAGTGTATGCACTATACCACCTTTACAAATGTGTAAGCTTACTGAATTATGGATTCAGTCTTGAAAACAGAAATGACCGTATTACACGATACCATCCCTAGCGTATGTGGCTGTGCTGTACTCCAGTAACATTTCACAGAATTAGACCATGTTTTAAGGCAAGCATGTGAGGCACAGTCACACATAGGTTAGCAAGACTTAACAGAGCTTAGAGAGGCAACATATACTCTACCTCTGACATGAGAACTTTATGCTATTGTGTCATGATAGGACTACCCATGGGGAAGGCAAATGCCTGGAGGAAGGGCACACTGCAAAGAACAGGTATCATCACTCAGACCTGAGCATAATATGAGTATCATCAGCAACAAGGAAACACAAACAGAACATCTAGGGGACTTCTCGACAGCCCCCCCCCCAAAAATAATGTCAGTCCCTGCTGGCAAGCAAACATGACTTGGTTCGTTGTGTTGTGACAGCACCTTGTGGAGGACAGATAGTATGTTTAAGTAGAACATGATATAAGCTATTATAGTCCCTACAGTAAGACTGTTGGTGTATCCTGCAGCTATATGCTGGCAAGAGAGCACTGACAGATTCATAAAGTCATAAGTTTACCAAGCATATTTCCTGATAGCTTTCTAAGAGTTGAATGTCTGTTGTCTTGTGTTAAAGCATATGCTTACCTATGTATTCATCAAAGTGTCTTTCAAATGTGAGAAGGGAATTACATTCTTTTAAAGGCAGGAGAATTTTTTTACAAATGTGACAGAGCTGCTGAGTGAGAAATATGTCATTTTTGCTACTACTGTTAATAGATATTTCAAGGCTGATTGCCATTGCACACATTATCACTCCCATTAATATGCTTTTGATAATATCAAAGAGGAGAAGGTCTTTTGTGGCCTAGAAATCAAGGCCTAGATCTCCCTGCAGAGGTATTATGATAGTAAGATGAAGAAAAACAACTTTTTTTTTTTAATAACAGTTTTTTTTTTTTTGCTGAAGTTTTGTTTTATTTTGTGAGTATATTTTGAAATCATGTACAAGTGGTTTTGGTGAGAACAATACAAGTTCAGGTTTATTGGGATTAAGTAGCAATTGTGATTCATTTAGCCAGGTTTAAATAGAGGAGAAGGCATCATGTGTCATTTTTAGGAGATGTTGAAAGTTATTGGAGGAGAAGATGAGAATGGGGTAATCTGTGCACTGAATGAGTGTACTTTCAATTGAGGTGGTATGGAAGTTATTGATGAAAATATTGAAAAGTAAAAGTCCTAGAATGGATCCTCATGGAACTCCTGTTCTATTAACCTGGTTTTGTGACAGACTAGTTTGTCACCTAACACATTGCTGTCTATTAGTTAAATAACTAGAGAACCATTTTTTTGGTAAGGTGAGAGCATCGTATTGTAGGCAGTTGCTATAATAGTTTGTGATGCGATAGTGTATCAAAGGCCTTTGAAAGATCTAATAGGATTAATGAGGTTAATTGGCTGGAATCCATTGCTTTATTTACAGTGTCTGTGAAGGATAGGGTGGGAGTGATGAGACTGTTATCAGAAAGATGTTTATGTAGTTGCATGTGCATACATTTTTCCAGGAATTTAGTTAAAGGGGAGAGGATAAAATGGGTCGATAATTTGTTAATTCATTGTTTTTTCCACCCTTGTGCAAGGGGATTATGCTAGATTTTTTTCCAGAGTTTAGGAACTTCAGACTCAGCGATGGATCTGTCTATCATGATGATAACTAGGTAGGCTATTGATTCAACAGCGTGTTTTAAGTATTCTAATGGAACTCTGTCAGTGGGGAGGGAACAAGGTTTTAGTTTAAGAAGAAACTTGTGTATTAAAGAGGTGGGGACAGGTTGTAGAGAGAAAGGAGGTGATGTAGAGCTTGGTTTAGAAGTTCCCTGGTAGAGGGAGGTATGGATGCTGGTGTAGCTATTTGCTGATTCAGAAAAATGATAGTATATTATTATCTGTGAGGCAGAAGTTTGTATTTGGAGCAGGATTGTTTACTAGTTTAAGTATACTGTCAATGAAGTGAGTATTGAACATGTCAGCTATTTTAGATGGATCTTTATCAGGGGCTGCCAAAGAGTTTTGTGTGTACCCAGGAAAAAGGAGTGCTGAGATAGTTTTCCAAATTTTGGGGGGTTATTATTGTGGTTAAATATTTGTTGAGAGAAGTAATGTTTGTCAGCAATGACTATTTCTTTTTGCTTTAATTCTTAGCTATTTATATATTAGTACGTTGGTCTCATTTTTATTATTGTGCCAGTCTTTCTTGGCTCGCTCTCTAGTTTGTAGTATTTGTTTTGTGGCTTTGGTTAGCCAGGGTGCATGGTTTATTTCTGTCCTTTTGGATCGGAGAGGGGTAAGCTATTAAGGGTGTCTAAGAAGACTTTGTTGAAGTGGCTTATGGCATCATCCAGCAGTAATATTTTTAATAAAGACCATTTTATAGTTTTTAGGATGTTGTTACATAGTTTCTGATTGAAATGATTAGATTTCTGGAATTTTTAAAAGTATGAGATTTAGGTTCCTGCTGGGAGGTCATGTAGGTATATGCTGGTAAGTGGTCACTTAGGGTATTTGGGAGATTGGGAGAGTATTGGAGTTGGAATATTTATGGGGATCAGATACCAGGATGCAGTCTAAGGTTGCACCTAAATGATTATTATTTTGCATTCTAGTTGGGGTAGTGATAAGCTGAGCAAAGCCATGAAGGTTTATATTACTTTTTGGGAAGTCTGTTGAAATCTTGCCAGTCGATATTTATATCTCCCATAATAATAGTTTCACTGGTGATACTGTCGATGGTCTTCATGTCACTGAGGACTGAAATCACTAAATTAATAACATTCATTTGAGTTTCAGACATCATATCCTTCAGAAAATGCATGCTAATGCAAATCTTGTTATTCTAGCAACTTTCTAAGTTTATCACAGCAATTTTTAAAATCTGTTCCTATTTTTCGGCCTTTATTCCCCCATTATGTTATGTTGCTCTAAGAAGTTGAAAGATATGACTATGCTCAAAGCATATTGCATTTAGAGCAGACTTTTTACAGACCAGTTTCAATGTTATTTGGATACATTTATTGATCAGTTTAACCTGATATACATAGAGCAATTGTTCCATAATCTAGGTAATATCATTTATGTCAAGATTCAGCAGGAAAGGGCAACATCTTGTGCTATAAAGTGAAACCATGAGATTTTGAATAGCTGTACAGATAGAACTCTCAGTTAATCAGCGTACAGATTTGTTATAACGTAATGAGCATGCATGATAGAAAAGTTAGCCTAAGAGTATCAAGCAGGACTGTTAGGGGAGCACTTTAATGTACAAATTGGTCCAGAGAAACATTTTTGACTTCTTTCTAATAAGAAGGATGATAAAGTAGTTATCCATTTGTTAGTAAATACCTTGTTATGGGTCTTCCAAAGGCAGTTTCAATAAGGTACTACAACTAAAGCATCATAACGGCAGTTATTTTTAAATGTCCGTCACTGAAAAATTCTTCTTAATGACTGATAGACAATAATTTTACTTATTTGCTAATGACTGCGCATAGATCACAGATGTATCTGAAATAATTACAAGTATTTCCCTTAAATATAACACTAGATCCCTTGGGACAGTGAAAATTAAAACAGTTATCTATTTAAATAATCATATTACCCGCACACAAAGATTAAAACATGAATAAGACAGCTAGAATCAATGACCAGGAAAAAGCTAAATTGCATTTATATTCTGTTTTACAGTCATTAACACGTTAAGCCAAGTTGTACAGCTTCCCTGGTATATTTACAAGCCCTCATTAAAAAAACAGTGTAATGTGAAACTCGCAAATAACACCAATGAATAACAAATAGCAGTAAATGAAGTGGCCAATCAAAGGGAAACGGTGAAAACAACAGTAGAGGGCAGTGTGGTCAACCACATGTGCTGGTTTTGTGGCACACAAGTAACTGTAATAACCCAGTACTGATTCAAACAGAAATGTGAGGCAAAACCATGGCTGCAACAAGAAAACAAAACTGGATTTACCAACTAGCACTATGCCTTAGCTGCAGAAATTATGAGCGTATCAGACACAGTGGTAATTTTTATCATGCTGACATACATAAAATAAACGGATGTCATTAATTTATAGACTATAATATGAGTTTACTAATAGTACATGCATGCAGCATATACAATGCAGTGTTTCAACCGTAGCATTACTGACTACTTTTGTACTATGAAAGAAAGAGGAGAACAATGTTTTGTGCAAGCACAATCCAAACATAAATGCAAAAGACAGCTTCACTTTTCTATCACTGCAAGTTGTGACAAAAAATGTCAACAGTAGAAAACTGATTATACAAACACACACATACACATACACACACATATATATATATATATATATATATATATATATATATATATATATTACTGCACAGTTTTTGTCCGTGGTGGTGGTGCTGTGGTAGCGTTGTTGCCTCACAGTAAGACGCTGTCTGGTTCGATTCTCAGCTAGAGCATCTTATGCGTGGAGACATGCGTGAATGGGCGTACCTTCGTTGAAGGTTGTGCGTCAGGGCTGGCAACTCTGTACGTAAAAATCAACTGCCAATCATTAGTGGACCGGAGTTCCGCTGTGGCAACCCCTAACCGGGAAAAGCCGAAAGACACAATTACTGCACAGTTTTTCCTGTATGATATTTCATGATTTCTAGTAGAGCAGTCCAGATTCTGAGAAACAGCACAGCAGGAAAATAGTGTGAATTTCCTAAATGTTAGTCTACAGAGCTATTTAGTTATTATTGCATTCTAGTTTATTAAACTATTTAGATACTATTGCAATAGGTGTAAGTAGGGTGGGATGAAGGGAGCAGACACTTTAGGCTAGAGCCGGATCCAGCATTAGGCAACACAGGCAGCCACCTAGGACCCATGCTGACTGGGGGTGGAGTGAATAGCCCAGCTATGCTATAAAAAAAAAAAAAAATTCTGTAAATAAAAATAAATAAATAAATAATTAAGAAAAAAAAAAATTACAGAAACCTCAGCGAACTTCTTAGTGTCATTAGCAAGTCCTAGAAACCTCAGTGAGCATCTTAATATTATCTTCAAAACCTCATGCAACCATGGGAGATTTAAGTATGAGATGCAAAACTCATGGGAAACTGGAAATAGGATTTTGAGTAAAGAAACAGGGGGAGATATACAAGAAAGAGCAGACTGAAGTAACAGAAAGCCCTGATTTAGAGAAAACGGATCTCTGCTCTGTTCTAGTTACAGTGAGTGCACAGCTGCAATCTTCATTTAGAGCAAATGGAAATATGTGTGTGTGTGTGTGTCTGTGTGTGTGTGTGTGTGTGTGTGTGTGTGTGTGTGTGTGTGTGTGTGTGTGTGTGTGTGTGTGTGTGTGTGTGTGTGTGCGCCTGTGTGTGTGTATTGCTCTAGTTGGGGGCACTGTCTAGTTAAGAGTCTTTGCTCAGAGTCAATCCCTGAACCTTAATTATTGATAGGCATGTGTCTTAATCTCCACAACAACTGCTGGTCCCCTTTAATTTAATTTTTTCTTTTGTTTTTTGTAAATTACTGAGCATTATAATCTGGACTGTGGTGGTGGTGCTGCGGTAGCGTTGTCGCCTCACAGTTAGATATTGCCCGTTTGATTCTCAGTTAGAGCGTCTTCTGTGTGGCAACATGCGTGAATGTGCGTTCCTTCGTTGAAGGTTGAGCGTTAGGCCCGGCAAGCCAGCACGTAAAACTCTACTGCCAATCATTAGCGGACCGGAGTTCCGCTGTGGCAACCCCTAACTGGGAAAAGCCAAAAGACACAAACAAACAAATTGAGGATTATAATCTGTCAGTGTCAGTCAGAGAGTTTCATAGTTTGCAGTCGATAGTCAATGTTAGTGCTGTAACAAATAGCACAGTTACTTTTGGTGCAGAATGTTGTGTGTTTTCTTCCCACACCAGGCAAATTGAGTGTTGACACAATAGTGCAGCGTAAAGGAAGGGGGGTGCAGCACTTCTGACTGTGTCCTCCTTTGGATGAGATGCCTAGTAACTATGAACTTGTCAGTTTTCCAGCGATACCTTAGTGCATTCCATCAGCACACCAATGTTTTTTCAAGGTAACATAGGCAGGGTATTCTTAGTTATTTATTTATTTATTTATGTTCATTGGGGCAGCACACACTGATCTCAATGGACCATTTCAGGCACAACCCAGATAAAAATAATCACATAAAAATCTGAATAAAACATATTTACCAAAATAAAGGATATGCTAATACACACACACACACACACACACACACACACACACACACACACACACACACACACACACAAACAAACACACAATTTTACTTATTTACAGATGCAAGAATATACTGCAACATTTAGTTCAAGAAGCAGTTTACAATGCAGAAACATGGATGGAAAAATGTAATGATGCTTAGCAGGGCTTTATAGATAAGATGTAGCCATAATGACTGAGATGATTTATGTTACAGGGATAGCAGCATGTCATTACAGAGAGAGGTAGGAAGACATTAGAAGAGGCAAATGATAATAGCTGCAGGAAAGGATACCATGGGGAGAAGAGACAGAAATGGTGATAGAGGCATGCGGAGGGAATAGGAGTAGAAAGGAGAGGATGTGTGAGAGACATAAAGAGAAGAAAGAGCGGTACGATATGACAGGCAGTAAATGAGGAGATAACAAGATGCGGTAAGGAAGGATGAGATAGGGATGGGGGTGTGAGAGAGCTGCAGGGTTCATGTAACATGACCTGAGTGGTGAAGAGCTGTTCTGTGTGATGTTGTTTGAAGTCAAAGTATTTTTGGATGTATTGGATTGACAGAGGAATGGAGTTCCCATAGTTTAGGTGCTAGGATGGAGAATGCATGGTCAGTGCATTAAAGTTTAAATTTTGGAGTTAGTAGGGTGTGCTGAAATTAAGAAATACCCCTGAGGGATTTTGGTGAAAAGTTTATGAGTGAGAGGGGATGATGTCTCAGGAGAAAGGGCATTGTGAATTAGTGACTCTAGTTGGATGTTGGTTTTCAAATATACTGGGAGCCATTTTGCTTGGGCAAGAGTTAAGCAGTGGTGTTTATTATTGGAGAGGTTAGTAATGAACTGGCAGATTTTATTGGAGATGGTTTCCAAGGTGGTGGCATTTTTCTTTGAGGCTGCAGCTATATTGGTAAGGTTACCATACATCCGGGTTTTCCCGGACACGTCCTCCTTTTTGGGCTCCTGTCCGGGCGGTTTTTGAAAATTCTGCGAATCGTAGAATTTTCAAAAACCAGATATCCCTATTTCAGAGTCTTTCCTCCTCTTTGTTTTTTTTTATTTTGATTGGCTCATATATCGGTATATGAGTCAATCAAAAAACGGAGCTCTGTTCAATGCGGGACTGCTTGATGTTTTGCACTGAACAGAAAAGGGTCCGCTGTGCGCGTTTTTGATTTGTTCGTATACCGGTATATGAGCCAATCAAAAAGCGGAGCTCTGTTCAATGTGGAACTGCTTGATGTTCTGCACTGAACAGAAGAGGGTCCGCTGTGCGCGGTTTTGATTGGCTAGTATACCGGTATACGAGCCAGTCAAAAAGCGGAGCTCTGTTCAATGTGGAACTGCTTGATGTTCCGCATTGAACAGAAGAGGGTCCACTGTGCGAGGTTTTGATTGGCTCGTATACTGGTATACGAGCCAATCAAAAAGCGGAACTTGGTTCAATGCGGAACTGCTTGATGTTCCGCATTGAACAGAAGAGGGTCCGCTGTGCGAGATTTTGATTGGCTCGTATACCGGTATAAGAGCCAATCAAAAAGCGGAGCTCTGTTCAATGCGGAACTGCTTGATGTTCCACATTGAACAGAAGATGGTCCGCTGTGCGAAGTTTTGATTGGCTTGTATACCAGAATATGGGCCAATCAGATTGCGTACAGTGGACCCTCTTCTGTTCAATGCGGAACATCAAGCAGTTCCGCATTGAACAGAGCTCCGTTTTTTGATTGGCTCGTATACCTGTATATGAGCCAATCAAAAAAAAAAAAAAAAACAAAGCAGAGGAAAGACTCCGAAATAGGGATGTCTGTTTTTTGAAAATTCTGCATTAAACAGAAGAGGGTCCACTGTGTGAGGTTTTGATTGGCTCATATACCGGAATATGGGCCAATCAAAAATCCCCAAACACGGAGCTACTTGACTTTAATTCGGAAATGCATTAAAGATTTTTTGCTCCTCACGCTAAGAGGGGACAAGAATAAAGACCTTTTTTTTTGCGCTCTTCACCCTAAGAGGGGACGAGAATAAAGACCTTTTTTTTTTGCTCTTCACCCTAAGAGAGGACAAGAATAAAGACCTTTTTTTTTTTTTTTTATTCTTCAGCCCTAAGAGGTCCTCTTTTACATACAACCAAATATGGTAACCCTATATATGGGTAGTACATATTTTAGTTGAGATAAGAGTGTTCCTTTGCCTATGACAGCTTTGGCTGGCTTGGACAGAAGAGGTGATATCTTGTTAACCAAAAACAGCAGTGTGTTGATTTTTTGCATATGTTTTGAATGTGTATTTGAAAGTTAAAGAGATTGGTCTATCCAAAAGCCAAAGCATTTGAAGGATGTGGTAGTTTCTATGATGCTATTGTTAACATCTTTGATATTAAGGAAGCTGGGTGCTTTCGCTATTTCTTGGTTGGCTCCAAATAGCATTGCTTCCATTTTTGTGGGACTGGGTTTAAGTTTTGGGCATATTAGCTACTAGCTGCAGGTTTGGAGGTCATGTCTGAGCTGAGTTTGTATAACAGAGTGGGATTTGTTTGACCTGTAGATGACCATGTCATCTGAAGAAAGATTTAGAGGTATCTGAGGATGATTATAGAGGAGTTTGTTGATTCATAGATTAGTACTAGGCTAACTACCCTTGCGAGCCATTTTAAGCCTAGCCACTTATCCCTTGTGAGACTCAAACCCTGCACCTCATGTGTGTAAGGCAAACACATTAACCATTAGGCCACCCTCCCAACCCAGTTAAATATGAAAAATGGCATAGGGGCTAAAGTGGAACCTTGAGGGACCTCTTTCCTAAGAGTAGCTGTTTCAAAGGTGGTGATGCCTACTTTTACCTGGAAGGATCTTTTTATGAGGCAATCTACAAACCACTGTTTTGCATTATCACTAATGCCATTTTCAGTTAATTTGTCATACAGTAAGTTATGATCAATTCAGTCCTTTGCGAGGTAAATACAGATTGCGCCTGTCAGGTTGCCTTTGTTCATACTGGATAAGATGTCAGCTGTGAGGGAGCAGAGAGCTGTTATGGTGCTGTATCCTGGAAAGAAGATGGTGCTGATGTAAGTAAGCAGTAATTTGGCTATAGATCATTTTTTCTTGTATTTTACCTAAAGTGGGAAGTTATGAGATAGGACAATATTACAAAGCAGTAGTTGGCTTGGGTAGTTTTGCAATAGGAGTCGCTATTGCTGTTTCCTATATCTGAGGCATAATCTTATTACTTAAGCAGAGGATGTAAATATGAGTGAGAGTGTGGGAGATGAAGTCCTTACACATTTGAATGAACCAAGAAGCTAAGTTATCTGAGCCTGGGGACGTATCTGTTTATATTTGGTCCAAATGTTCTTCAGTCTCTTTGGTTCTAATCTTTCTGAAGTGGAATACTGCAATGTTAAGGGGGGTTGCTGTGAGGGTAGTAGGTTTGCGTTTTTGATGTGTGGCAGCTTGCTGAACTCATTAAAGAAGTCATTGCATGAGAGTTTGTATGAGATGGTGTTAGAGGGATTCAGGGGAGTGGAGTTGTGTGGGTTTTTTCAACCAGTCAACAGGTTGATTTCTCTCCAGAATCTTTTAGGTTTGGTTAAAAGTTGAGATTTATTTGCTCTGGTGGTGGGTGTTTTTGTATCTGCTGCTGGATTGCTTGGCCAGGTTGTGTAGTGACTTTTGTTATATTTTTTCAAGTGCAGCAGGTACTGAATATGTAGATGTAGCACTGAAGTGCAAAACTGTCTGCTAGCAGCAACTTCTTTAGTTACATGTCTCTTTAATGTGGAATTATTCACATGACTTTTACTTCTGCAGTACTTGTTCATTTTGCTGATATTGGAGAATTATAATGACAGCAGTTTGAGTGGTCTTTTATGGTTGAAATGTTCTGACTTCAGCAGTTTTGTCATTATTGGTTCATACATTTTGTTTCACTGTTTACTGGAAAAAAATGCTCAACACTACAAATTTAAAACACACTCTAACAAGTGGCGCTGCATTAAATGTGGAATATAATTTAATACACTCAGGTAGGCACAATTAACTGGAGCTGCTTGTTGCCTGGCATCTTTTGCCAGAGTTCCAAAGTGACTCTGTTTTAATCCAAGGCATCCAAGAGAAAAAAAACAAGAAAATAAGTATATTTTGTGTCTCTGTTGCACTTCTTAAATTGCATTGTATCTGATCACTGCATTTTCTTCTGCTTTTTTACTGTTGTGACTGCATATTTTCTGCATGTTTTCATATTTTCAGCCTAGATAGCATAGTCTAGATTCAGACCTGCTGAATCTAGCATGTTTTTGCTGTACTTAAGCACTAAACCAGCCATTTTACATTAAGAAGGGCTCTCCTGCACCCTTGTGGCAGAAGAGTGTGGATCCAGCCTTGTCTGAGCTGAGGATTGCTGGGGGAAGGTTCATTGTGTGCTTTCCTGTTGGCAGAATAGCCTAAAATGGTTTAATATCACCTGCATTTAAGCCTCACATTTGTGTATAGTTGTGCAATGTGCAATGGGGGTTAATGGTGCCCTGTATAGATGCAAACTCGTTGAAATACAATTTTTCCCTAGACAACTATCAGTGGAACTCTCACAAGCTTCTCTGTTGCACTAAAGGCAACTTAGTTGTGCACTGAGCAGCGTTGCCACATCTATCATCCACAACACTGAACTGAACAACCCTCGATAGTCCTAGCGCAAAAACTGGTCAATCTAGCCCACTCCTTTCCCTAATAGCTCATACATAAAAACCTGCTATAATGGACAGGCAGTTTCCCATCATTTCTCCGGCCAGCCTGATTGACATGGAAATATTGAGGAAGTGCAGTAATTGCCTCATGTATACTGACAACCATTTACTCCTACAGCAAACAAATACCCTATGAAAGATATAAGTACACTATGAAACTGGAATAACTTCTCTCATGTAACAACAAACCAGATACCAAACAGGTTGTCAGCACACACTCTTTACCTCTCACATAAACTAAAGACGTGACACATAGACACACATATATGGAGGTATTCACTAGAAGTCTACCAAAATTTCAGAGACTTCCCAACCATAAACACAGTGCGCACCCTGTTACACAAATAGAAACCACTACACATAATAACAGAAACAAATGTGTCTCAACAAATAAGCCCCTAAGGCAAAACACCTCTAAACCTAATGTCCTAGTCATAGGCGACTCCATAGTGTCACAGATGTCCTCCCCCTCACAAGGCTGGACAAGAAGAAAGTCATGGTCAGCTGCCTATCAGGTGCCAGGATCCATCAGATTATACTTGCACTGAAGTGACTCAACAACAAGTACTGTTATGACTTGGTTATAGTTCATGATGGGGTGAATGACTTCAGATGTACCTCTCTGGACTATTTGAAGACAGACATGACTGAACTCTCAAACTGTGTGTCCCAGGCAGGTATGACCCTAGCCCTAAGCAGCAGTCTACCTTCTCCCAGAATGATGCCACAGTATAAAGACAAAATGATAGAGTTCAACAATTGGCTTAACTTTTGGTGTCAGTCCAGGGGGATTCAGTGTCAGTCAGCCTGGGATGACAGGGTCAACAGGTCATGCTGCTTTGTCAGAGATGGTCTGCACTTGTCCCCTATAGGCTTTTGGATACTGGCAAAGGCACTTGCCTTCCCTATACTGCCTTTTTTTAGGCAATGTCAAAACAACAAAATTTCCGAAGTAACAAAATCATCCCAAGGCAAACTCAAGGTTTTGCTACTTAATGCTAGAAGTCTAAACATGAAGCTGCACTCCCTGGAAGCACTCCTCATGCTGGATGATGTTGATGTCTGTGCAGTTATTGAGACATGGTTCAAGGCCATTGAGAGCACCCCAGCCATGCAAGGCTACAATATCTTCCACATATTCAGACCTCAAAATGAGTATAAAAGAACCAAAGGTGGAGGAGTACCCATCTTCATTAAGGCCAAGTGTCACAGAAGGAGATACTGCCAGCCCAGCTATCTACAATTTTGTAAATAATTATATGTCATTTGTGAATATCAACATGATCCATATGCTTGTGTTACAAATGTATTAGAACTGTATGTCATATAAGATGGTTTGTACAGACTTGTGTGCTGAAGAGATATTTTGTAAAGTATTGAGCTAAAATGTAACCACAGCATGCCCTATTGGAATAGAACAGAAATGTACCTGCACTACTGTAACTGTTTGGATGTATATATTTTAACAATGGAAACTGAAACACAAGAGGTTAACTTCAGAAAAATAGCTTAAATTAAATGACTTTATTGCCATGTAATAAAAGGATGTTATCTTTCAGTATCAGTGTAGTAACAGACACAATGTCTAGAACTAGAAGTTTTTTGCATTGTCTTGGAAGTGTTTATTGTTTTATGACTTCCAGGATCTGCCGTAGGTCTAAGAAAAGCCATTGCTTATATATTTCTACAGGTAGATGCTAAATGCTACCAGCTGCATCAATGGGGATTTTACCTGGGATAGAGTCAGATGACAAGAAAAGATGTCTTTCTGGAAGCCATTCTAGCAGTAATATTTCAGATATTAATTTAAGAACTCTCTGTGAGAGACTGAATATTCTGTATTTTCTTTGACCTGACATTAGCTGGAAGACCCACTCACCACATCTGCCTTGCTTGCTCTGTAAGTAAGCTTAGGGAACACCATAATATTCTTAGATACTGTCAGGAATATAGCAAAGCTTAATGCAGGTGTTTTTTCTTTATTTGAGACTGTCCTGCAATGTTGTTTTAAATATTCCTGTAGTTTTGAACTCTGAACTGTGATCATTATACTGAGTATTTCTTGTTCTTTTATTATTTATTATTAAATATATTTAAACATTTCATTGTGGCTGATCTGTCTAGAAATATTTATGTTCTGAGAGTACTTGCATATTTATTTGGTGACACTGTGTAGGTTGCTCCTAATAGCCTTGTTCTTGGTCAAAGTACCATTTGTATTGATAGTAACATTACACAGTAGGATTGGACACCCTTTGTTAAGGGCCTTTCAGAAGCTGATAAATAGTTGGCTGGTGGCAGTAATAACTACCTTATAGTCTGAGCAGAAGGGGGCATACTTAGTAAACCTGTGCCAGCCTTTCCCAGGTATGTGCGTGTGTATAAATCAAACCTCAAAGTGTGTGTGTGTGTGTGTGTGTGAGCTACTTGGGCAGGAACATGAAGCACTGGTTGGACAGAGAGGATGCTGGAGGTCTTGGCTTGGCCACTCAGCTGGGATCTCAACATTATAACTGTGCCAGTGGAGAGTCTTATTGGGAATCTGGAGAAAGAGGGAGAAACCAGCCCGGGACTGACTGTAGTCTCTGTATGCTCTTAAGGGAAATTGCACTTGATGCAGAGAGCTACATCTGGAAATACTGTGTGTGTACCTGTCATCTTCCCAGTGCACAGCCCCCACTGGTGTTAGTGGTCAGGATTGAGGCTCCTTGATTACTGGGCCAGTGGTGGAGCATCACACCAAGTACACCCGAGACTGATCAAAGAGTATGAGCAAAACTACTCCATGTCCAATTAAATCTAGGCAAAATACCCTACCACATCATTGCTAGCTATAGGTCCCCCACCATGAACCAAGAAAAGCACAGACAGTACCTACCTGGACTTACTAGAATCCCTCTCCATACAGCCCAACACCTTAGTCATGGGTGATTTCAACTATCTTTCCATCAACTGGGTGACATAAACGAGTGCAAACATGCTCACCCAGAGTTTCCTGTATTTTGTTAATTCAAATGTGCTGGAACAGATAGTCTGCACCCCCACAAGGGGTTCAAATGTCCTAGACAAAGTACTCACCAATATGGGGAGTTGCTGCACTCCCCGCCCAGTGTGATGTCTTCCCTGGTAAGGTCGGACAATAAAACTGTCTCATTCTAAGTAACTGTTGGACCTGACACCCCCACAACACCAGAAAAACTGAAGAACTTTTTCAAGTCTAACTTCAGACTACTAAGTGATGGTAGAAAAGGTTTTATACCCCCTGCATTCACAGACAACAATGACTCGTATGCAGAGGTGTACTCAGATGCCCTGTACAAACACTTAAACAGCTGTACATGATCAAAACCAGGACTTCCCGAAAAAACCAAGCCACCTTGGCTGACCTCAAGTATAACAGGTTATATAATGAGAGGAAGAAACTGATGTTTAAGAATTAAAGGGAACTGACTCAGCAGAAGAAGAATTCCCTCTTGAGCTTGAACAAGCAAAGTGGAAATCTCATGAAATCCTTTAAAGCTAAGTATGAAACTAAAATAGTGTCCCTAGCTAAGGATAATCATACGGCATTCTTTAATTATGTCAGAAACCTAAAAGGGAATGCACAGCTTTGTGCAGAACTGGTAATAGGTGGTACCACTCATACTGCACCATAGGAAATCACTTACCTGCTAGCTTACATATTTGGTGCAAACTTCAACCTACTGACCCCACCAGCCATACCCCAAAGCATACCCGACACCAGACCTCTGCCTATTATATCTAGAAATCAGGTCTTATCTGCACTCTCCAAGGCCAAAAGCACAGCCTCAGAGAGACCAGGGAACATCCCAGGATGCTTATTAAGCAATCTAAAACAGGACCTAGCAGACCCACGTAGAGCTCTCTTTCACCATAGCCTGGAACTGGCTTTGTTCCAGCAGAGTGAAGAACATCAACAATAATCCCGTTGCACAAAGTGGAGCCATCAACAGATCCTGGAAACTATAGACTCATGTCTAACCAATCTCATCTGCATGGCCATGGAAAGACTCATCATGGACCTTATCAATAAGGACATAGGTGAACTTCAAACTCTAGATCCAACCCAATTTGGCTTCATAAAGGGTAGATCATGCTTATTAAACTTAGTAAACTTCTTCGAGAAAGTCACCAAAGCCATGGATGAAGGTAAAACAATGAATACTGCTTATCTTGACCTGGCCAAGACTTTTGACAAAATCCTCCACTCAGGTATTATTGAAAAACTCTCTCAGTTGGGAATTAACCCTTACATCACTAGATGGGTAGCTAATTCGCTCACCAACAAAACACATACTGTCGAAATTGGTGACTCCACCTCTACCAGTTGGCCTGTCACCAGTGGCATATCACAAGGTTCTGTGCTGGGTCCTTTACTGTTTGAAATTTACTTCTTGGAAGTCCAGGCTAAATTAGATGGCCTTCGGCTTACCTAGTTCACTGATGATTGCAAATTGGGTGCAATCACTGAGTCCCCCAACAATGTTAACATACTATAAGAAGGGTAAGGCAGACAAATGACTGGTGCTAAACCCACAGTCTAAAACTAAGTGCAAAAAGTGCATTATTATTCCCTTTGGCAAAATAGAATTCCCTGCTAACAACAGTATTGACAACAACCTCCCCAAGCTCAAACCCAGTGGTGTGAGACCTGGGAACACAGGTAAATAGCAATCTGAACATTGACAATCAAGTTTCCACTGTGGTAAGGAAAGGATTCTACGTTGCGCTCCTCATAAATAAGGGAAATGCATCCAGGTCTATGGATGTTATAGCCCCACTGCACTCGACCTTTATCAGACCACTAATAGAGTACAATGCTCTCTTTTGCATATACCTCAACAGACACTTGCCACAGCTGGAGAGACCACAGAGGTTCCTCACCAAGAAAATACAGGACCTCCAAACCATGATGCATGTGGATAGACTAAAAGCACTGTCATTGTACTCTATATCATATAGGCTACTGAGAGGAGACCTGTGCCTGATCTACAGGGCAGTCTCTGACCCTGCCCTGATGGATATGCTTCACATTCGCAAATCTAATGGCACAATAGCCACTTGCTCTAGGTATCTTAACCTAGTCTGTGACATTAACAGAACATGCTAGAGAGACAAATATGTCTCCCAGAGTCTGAAGCACCACTGGAACAAACTTCTTATTCACGTGAATCAGAGCTCCTCACTGACCCTATTCAAGTGCAACCTGGACAAATGGATGGGAGACCACAAATTCACCCCACGGGTGGCACCCATGTCCCTCATGGACTGGGGTAGTCAGTGTTGACCATAAACTAGCTCTGCAAAATATGTTCATTTAATAAGGGCAAATGGGGCAACTTAGGATTAACATAGCTAGGCTTGTAAGGGATCAAGGGTCGCTAACCTAGTAACCTCCAATGAACCTATGAACCTATGAACATGCAGTTATGCATGGTCCTAAAAATTTGTTCAGGGGGTCCATAGTTTGAAAACAGCCAAAAGGTAAACCTAATCCGCCACTGACGAGATGCATTTTCTGTGAATATGGGTTTCAAATCAATTTCAATGAATGTGAGTTTCAAGGGCAGAGAAGTTTACTGTTGCTCATGCTAAGTCTGCTTTTATTGTAAAATTCCATTGTTTTGTTTAGCAAATGCCCATCAGTGTTTGTGCTATAAAATCAGAAATAAAAGTTTTAAATTAAATCCAAATATCTAATCATTGTAGAAGTAAAAAAAAAAATTATGGACACTGACAGGTTTGAAGTGTTTATGATAAATGGGGAGAGATAGGCAAGTAATGGGAGACTAGAATGGCCTGTGCGACCTGATCCATTACCCTGCCTAAGGCCCCATTTAACCAAGATCTGGCTCTGTCTTAGGCAGCAAGTGTTAGAAGTCTTGATTGGCAGATCCTGCTCAGTGCTCACTGCATACCGCCACTGAATGCCGGTATTTTATTTGCAGTCATAACTGAAGTGCTATAATGTTCTAATAGCTATAGCACTCTGTGTGTGAATTATACTGCAGTAGTAATGAAAGTGTGGTTCTAACTGCAGCAGGAGTGCACTAAACACAAGAATAGCTAGCTACACCTCTGACTACTACATTCTAGTCTCTTATTAATAGGCTAGAATGCAACAGTAATAAAACAGCCACGTAGACTAGCATTTAGCAAAGTCACACTTTTTACTGTTAATGCGTTCTAGCCTATTCAAAACATTATACCTACTTTTTTGCCACAGAGAATAGCTACCTTAAGACATCTCCAATAAATTTGCTGCCAGATACAACTTCATCTTAAACCACATAGTCCTTTATTAGAGGTAAATCATGTTTGTTTTATTATAGTATGCTACATAAGAAATTAGAGTTATAAAATAACTGTTACCACTGTAATACGACACATATCAGAGCTGTACCTAACTCAACAGGTATCTTGTGTAGTTCCGTAGCTGGTGGCCTCTCAACTCAAAACTGAGAAACAAAATGAAACAAATAAAAACAATGTATGTGCTTCTGTGTTGTAACTGTTACAAGATGTTTGCTACAAATGTAACAAGCACTCTGCTACATTTGCTCATAACATAAAATGACCTTCTATTACAAATGTGACTACAGTATCCACATTCATTTGTGCAGCCATGATATCCTCCCGGCTTCATAAATGAATGCTGGTACTGTACTCCCATATCATCTGCACCTAATGATCATGTCCCTTAAAAGCTTGAACCTGGGGCAGCGACCCACTTTGCTCAATTCCCTAGTTATGTAACTGACAAAAGTGTGCTTATAAACAGCACTACAGTGGAATTGCAGTGCCACTTTAATGTTACTTAATTTGACAACCACGTGGCCAAAGTGGTTAGAAAAACATTTTATATAGCCCACCTAATCATGAAGGGATTCACATCTAGATCAGGGGAGGTCATCGTGCCTCTTTACTCATCCCTCATCAGGCCCATAATTGAGTACAATGCCCCTTTTGGGATGTACCTTACCAGACACCTGCAGCAACTGGAAAGACCCCAAAAGTACCTCACCAAGAGGATCAAAGGGCTCAAACAGATGCCATATGCTGCCCGGTTAAAGAAACTCCAGCTCTACTCAGTGGCATATCGCCTGTTCAGAGGCGATCTGTGCCTGACGTATAAAGCCATGTCCAACCCGTAATTAATGGACATGCTGCATCTCAGAAAATCCAAATCCTATCGAGCTACACGCTCGAGAGACCTGAACCTCAATACTGAAATAAATAGGACATGCTGGAGGGACAGATTCATAACCCAGAGGCTCCCTTCACTCTGGAATAAAATCCCAGTCCAGGTTAGGCAGAGTCCCTCATTGACTCTCTTCAAGAGGAATCTTGATGAGTGGATGGGAGATCAGAGGTTTACCCCGGGTATCACTTCTGTGTCACTTTTAGACAGAGGCACAGTATACTAACCTCAAAAAATGGGCATAGCAAAATTAATTTAAAATGGGTGGCGAAAGCCAAACACATTCTGGCTAGGCTTATAAATGCCCTAGGGCAGATAGCCTAGTATGAACCTATGAACCTATGAACCTAAGAGGGTCAAAGAACATACCACATTAAACAGAGCTGTGCTGCTTGATATATTGTAGAGAACAACCACAACCATTCAGCACTGATATAGGATTTCATTATATTTTATGGTATAGAGAGGCATCCAGGAACCCACAGACCTTATACAGGACTGTGTTGTACATTAGCAAGACATCTGGAAACCTGAATCACTAAGAAAGTGCTCCACAACCTATCACATAGAAAAAGGACTGCATTACTTATTCTGTTATAGCAATATTGTCAGGAAACCACAACACTGATATGGGAGTACAGTGCCAGCTGTTTACTTTTTATACATTTGTTACCAGACTAAGTCCATGCATAGATGGCTGCAACACAAGAATCAGGAGGCATATGCACTCTCTGCAGGTGATTACATTTTTATATTTTTGAGTGCCTGCATGGTGACCTTATGGATAGTTACGGTGAAGAAGGCTGATGCCAGCATCTGGACCATGGTTGGTAAATATTTTTTTATGCTGGCTGGCAGGCAAGAGGATGTAAGGTGCATCAAATGTGAATTTTCAAGACGAATACACATTTGTGTGAACCTGATGAGAATACGTTATGGTAGCTAACTGGTGGCTGCTTTCTATGGGAAACTGAACTTCTGAAATGCTGGGACCGTTATTACTTTTTAATACATTCAAACACCTGAGGATACACTGGAGCACTGCATATGGACAAAAATAACTGACACTGAATTGATTTTGTTTGCTCAAGTTTGTTGACTTTGAATGCATTGAAAGGATGCAAAAAAAACCTGAAGTGTAACACAGAGTGTAAGAAAACAAGGATATAGAGGCCAACAGTGTGGCATTGAGCAATTCACATAACCAGACAGTGATTTGGAGCAATTGGGAATTTGGGCTATGCTCCTTAAAGATCTCCAGGATTGCATGGCTAGTAACTATGAAAGTATTCCCAAATATGGCTTGTATGTTTTTTCAAATATCTGTTTTCTTGGTTTGTTGGGAAGTACTATTTTTTGTAAAATAAAATGAATGTTTTTCTTTCCTTAGGCATGAATTTCATTTAGCCTATCACTGGACCTAAAGGTTAAAAAAAAACTCTATAAAGTGCATGTCAGAGCATCTCGAACCTCATAGCTCCTGGGGGCTGCTAGGCCTCAAGACTTCTGACAATTACATTAGCTCTTCCACGCTTTATAGTATACTATAGGCCCACTCAGAATGCTTTAAAAGTGGATGTAGCTAAAACTTGAAGTGCAAGACAAAGTATGAAAAAATAAGAAAAAGTTACCTGGATGGTGTGGGGGATACTCTCTGTGTGCTTGGCTGCCATGTTGTAGTGCCCATGCTTGCCAGTACTGTATATTGGCATTTGTATGAATGTGGCACAGAGGTACTGATATATCAGCATTGCTATAGGCAGACTGGCTACCAGCCTGTCACAGTACTGCACTGTAAACCAAGTCTGCCATGCTGGCCTGCAGAGTCTAGTTGGAAAGCAGCACTGGAACCAAAAAGCCAGCCTTTGTGAGGTGCACAGGGAGCTACATACTGTCAAAAACCAGAGTTCATAAACAGAATGTATACTATTTACAGAAGTATCATAACATGACCTATATCTTTTACAGGGTGGGGTGGGGGTTGGCAAATAATGTTCTGTGTACTACAGTATTGATGAATGATCTGGACCTTTTCCAGGGGGAGTGCATTATAGTTTCTGTGTGCACAGTCTGTAAATTCATGGCTATACCCCTAAGCCTGATTGTCTGAAATCACTTTATCTTATGTCATTTGCTAGTTTTATAATGTTTGTCTTTTAATCTTTGTGATATTATTATTATTATTATTATTATTATTACTAGTATTACTTGTTCTTACAGTATCTTCACTGAGCTTAGTTTTCAGGCACTTTAATAAACTTGAACTTAGCACAGATCAAGGAGTCCTTTGCCCATCCTGCTGAAACTTTGCTTTAAATCACTTTATGAGTCATATATTCTGCTTTAAAGGAAACTATAGTCAGACACTGGTAAGACACATATTAATCATAGCTTATCTTCTATGTGGTACTAACACCTATAAGCATTTTAAGTAGTTGATATTTTCCAGTGTTTTTGACCCCCCCCAAGAAAATAGTGGAGCTGAGATGTACAGATGATTATATTTTTCAGGATTTATTTTCCTTAACTGTATTAGGACATCATACTGTCCTTACATTTCTTTCTGCATCATCTGTTGGGTTTAAATGGCAGCATCTTGAGCTAGTGATTTGTCTTGAGTCTCTCTGAAGATTGTATCAGAATTTTTTTTCAGTAACTCCTGCTCGATGTTGCTTGTTACAAGCTCTTAAACAGACTTCAATGGACCCTTCCTTCTCTCATCTCAATGTGGTCACATCATGTGGTTTCTGTGGTTCTACTATGAAACGCTGACTTCCTGAAAGTCGACATTCCAGAAAGATGAAAAAAATGTCTAAAATCTGAAAGGGTGAAAAACTACATTTTTCTTGTTTTTTATTTTTGACCCCCCCCCCCCCAATTCCCTACCTTATACAAATCTATTCCATGAGAACAGATATTTTTTTCAGTTATGTCATTAAGCCCTGGACAGATTCATAGTAAGTTTTCAAATCTCAATGGTTGTACCTAAAAATATCTGAAAATAAAGCTGACAAATGAAAAGGTCAACTTTCTCTAAACACACAAAGGCATTTTTGCCCTATTTTCCATCCCTAACTACACTAACCACAAGATCATCCAACCTTGGGGCTAAGTGGAAAATGTCCTTGTCTCCAAAACTCCACCATCACAAATTAGAAACATCAATATATGCAGTGCAAATGAGATTGTCCTATGAACAAAGTCACCTTGATGAAATTCAAGAATGTTAGACAGGACACAACTTATTTCTTCCTTCAAAGTAAAATATGACTGAATTTCTTTCTTACTGATGATTATTATTCAGGTCAGTCTCTTATTCTAATGTCTTTGTGTGACTAAAACTGTTAGTACTTGTCTGAAGTTATTTTAGTTTTTTATTTCTGTAATTGGTAGCTGCAGTATTACATAAATAATTTTAGATGCTCTTGTAACAATTCTTCCTGCTTCACTTGTAAATATAGTGTGGTCAATATTTGCTATATGGACCTTCTTCCCTGATCTTTATTTCATCTTTGCATAGTACTTGTGTAGATTACTGAGTAACAACCCTTGCTATATTGGAGTTGCTATGTAAAAAGACTTTCTGAATATGCTTTGCAAGGGTTTATGGCCTGTTTCTAGTTAACATCTCTTCCATACATATATTCATGAAATTCCTTACATCGATATAGTAATGATAACAGTTTTTTTTCTGTCTGTGCATATCTCTTTTGTGGTTTTATAAATTCTCTTGCCCCACAGGTAACTGATTTATTCTCTTGTAAGATCAGTATTATTTTTCTGCTCTCACTGGCATCTATTTGAAACACAACTGGCTTATTCACCGCACAGTATTTTAGCACTACAGGTTATGTAACTAGCTGCATGAGCATTTCAGAACTATTTTCCTGTACCAAGCTCCATTAGTGGAATATATTATGCTCTAATAACTTTCTTAGAAGCAGAGTCACTTCAGACCTGTTACAGGTACACATGTAAGATACTGTTTCTCTCCCAGATACCTCTGTGATACGTACTCTGTATTATGGCTTTGAAATATACAAAACTGCTCCTCATTTTCTGAATCAGGTTTCAATCCCTGGTAACATCAGAATATTACACGAGAACACTCATAAAAGTTTTGTAAGTAGATTATATAAGACATCCTCATGACTTAATAATGGACACCTCTAAAATGAGAGATTTAAACCAATAGCTTAAAAGTAAAGTTGTATAAAATGAACATGTATTGTGTCTTTCGGCTTTTCCCGGTTAGGGGTCGCCACAGCGGAACTCCAGTCTGCTAATGATTGGTAGTGGATTTGTATGTACTGGGTTACCAGCCCTGATGCACAACCTTCAACGAAGGCACGCCCCATTCACGTATGCCAAATGAACATGTATTAAACAGTGGTAATACTTCTGACTATTAGCACTAGGTTAGTACTATGCAAGAAGCAAACTGCCTGTCACTTTAATATAAAACTTCCTAAGATTAGTATTTGCAATATGTGCTACATCTCTATTTATATGTACTTGAGTTATATAAACTACAAATTTGCATAACAACACAATCAGAATTTCTTTTAACAATGGATTACATAAAACATATTCATAGTATGTTAATAACTGGAACATCTAAGCTGACGAATTTAAACAATGCCCTACGAGTACAGTTTTCTTATCACATAGCTTCTCAAATGGTTTAAACCAGGTTTTATTCCATCTCTGATGTTTGCTGTAAAAGCTTACCTTCGTTGCATTTTTTTAAAGTTGTGTCACGGTGTTGTTATAAAATGTCAGCAAGTAAGTAACTCCTATGGTACAATATGGGCCCTAGTGAATGCCAGAGTTGTTGACAAAGTATAACGTTTTATTGGAAAGGAAAATTCTATGTTTTATATTTTGTCTAAATAAAAAGTAGAGAAAGTACTAGAAACTATGATGTCCATTAGGCCGACTTAGATAAAAATGTTAGTTGTGCCATCCAGTGATGTGAAAACATGAGAAGTGGAAGTAGTAACATGGTAAACATGCATGCCCCTACAACATAACAGCAAGTAGAGAAAGTTGTAGTTCTGCTACAAATGAAGAAAATATGTATCTACTGACTAAACATTGCTTTAGGGACAAGTATGGATCCAAGAACTTTTGGTATTTATTAAGTGTGCAGTCATTTATTTATTTTTTATTTATTTTTTTAATAATTGTATGTCTTAAACTCGCTGCTATCGTCTCTATCAGTTGGCTGGAAAAGAAGTGGGACAACCCGATACAGTATCATCCTGACACGGTGAAGCTATTTTGATGAATATTGAAAAGGCATTTAGTCTCTTGCATATGAGTTACTTCAAGTTCAATGTTGAATTAGATTCTCTGACAGTTGGCACAAAGGATTAAGACTATAAACTGTCAATGAGCCACTTTCTGTGGCACAGGGTTTGATTCCCTCAGTCTCCATTAGCCTGCTGTCTGATCTTGAGCAATTCAGAATTTGGGCTAGGCTCCTTAATGGTCTCCTGCATTGTATGCTTTACAACTATCTATGGCCCTAAATGTGTCTTTGAAAGATACTGTTAAATGCACATGTCAAGTACCCAAGGAGGTACAACAAAGGTTTGTAGACTACAGCATCAAAGCAAGCATTTAGTATAAAGATGTCAGGAGGATTTCAGTAGTCTGTAGTGTATTGTAGTATTCATTCAGTGAAGCAAAAGAGACTGTAACCTATTTATATTTCTATCCCAAAAAAATGATTATAAAAGTTTTTATACATCAATATTTTTTGGTGTAATCTGGTGCTGGTTTATAATTTCTCAGTTCGCATGATTCAGAAAGAGGGAAAAGGCACATGTTTTTAAACATATCCACTTTTCTTCGTATATATATATATATATATATATATATATATATATATATATAAACACTGATTCATGTTATACAACTCTACCACCACCCAGACTAGTAGCATATTCTATGGTCCTACCATCCTTTTAGTTGAAAACAAAGCATCAAATCTGTCCTGAACATTAAGTGCCCGGTGAGATCAGCATGGCTTGTAGCTGGGCAGAGTGTGCCAATATAAGCAAGACGTGCTATGAAGGAAGGAATTATGGTCTTTGTTTGAAAACAAGGGTATGATGATTAAAAAGGGTCACCTGACCAGACAACGCTGCATAATTTTTCTTTTATGTCTCCCCTACTAGTGCTCATTTAAGTGACCAGTTCTTGCTGCTCTACTCTTTATTATAAATACTTTCTGATTTATACATTAAAATTTAATTCCAGTTCAAGGAATCAACTATCTTTTTAACTCAGTAATTATTTGGTTGCCCTTATCTGTGGTCCTCAGTCTCACCACGAGCTCTGCATGTCACAGAAAACATAACATATGACAAAAACAACAGCCTTGTTCAGTTGGGTAGATGAAACCGGATTCCAACTTTGTTAAGAAAACAGCAGGATGCTATTTAATTTTCAACAGTGCTGTGATACCAGGAAAGATCTTGGACTCCACTCTTCCCAGTCTGACAAACAAGCATGCAGGAAAGTATAGTTGTGTACACTTAACATAAATGTAGATGTTCGAGTGTATTAACTGTTGCAGTCATTACATTTGGGTAATCTGCTGGCAGGTTGCCCTCAGTCGGCCTGAATTCCAAAGTCTTGGGTCCTGCATCAGTTGCTGTCTTCTCTTCCATGACATCAGGTCGTCAGGGGTATAAAACATGCAGCCAGTGGAGGGAGGGTAACCTGGACTGCAAAAGTAAATGCACTCGAACATCTACATTTATGGTAAGTGTACACAACTGTACTATGTTCTTCATGTTTCACTGTTGCAGTCATTACATTTGGGTAGAATCCCAAAACTATGGTTGAGAGGCTGGTGCTAAACAGCATTAGGTGCGGCTATAAGGCCCTGCAGCACTGCAGTGGCAAAGCTTGCCCTGGACTTAGAGTAGAGAGGCAAATGGTAATGCTTTGTAAAGGTGTGAACAGAACTCCAAGTAGCAGCCTCTAGAATGTCTTTGGTTGGTACTCCTCTGAGAAAGGTTGCTGAAGTAGCTGCAGCTCTGGTGGAATGAGACCTAATGCCCTTGGGCACAAGTTTACCATGGTGTGAGTAGCAGAAACGGATGCAGTGGCTTATCCACTTTGAAATTGTCTGCTTTGAGATAGCCTTTCCTTCTGATCCTGCAGCATATGACACTAGTAATTGCTCAGTTTTTCTTAGAGCTTTTGTCCTGCTCAAGTAGAATCTTAGCTGTCTGTGTACATCCAAGGAATGCAGAATTCTCTCCCCTTTGTTCTGCGGATTTGGATAAAAAGTTGGCAGATGAATTGTTTGGTTAAGAGCCACACTGGAAACCACCTTAGGCATAAAAGTAAGATTTGTCCTCAGAGACACCCTGTCTGGGTAAAATATGATAAAATGCTCTACAGCCATGAGGGCCTGTAGCTCTGAAACCCTTCTTGCTGAAGTAATTGCTAGCAGCAGGGCTGTCTTCCATGATAAGAACTTTATATCAGCGGTAGCAGCTGGTTCAAATGGAGGCAGGGTGAGCTTTTCCAACACATAATTGAGGTCCCATGCAGGTAATGGTGATCTTCTAGGAGGCCTTAGGTTTTTGGCTCCTCTAAGATACTGCTTTAGTAAGGGATGAGAATAGAGTGGTAGCTCTGTATTGTAATGAGCCAAAATGGTAGAGGCATGAATTTTGATTGATGAGAAAGATAGGCCTTTGTCAAGCATCTCAGTTAAGTATTGTAATATCTGAGGAATATGTGGTTCCGCTGTATTAGTTCCTTGTGCTTGATTCCATACAAAAAATCTCTTCCTTTTGTCAGCATAAGATTTTCTAGTACTAGGCCTTCTGGCTTCCAAAATGACATCCATCACAGCTTTATTGAGAGGTGTCGTTGGTATGATTACATGATTAGCCATGCTGCCAGGTTCAGAGTCCGTAGTTGATTGTGCAGGATCTGATTGTTTTGCTGGGACAGTAGTTGTGGTCTTTGAGGCAAGGTCCAAGCTGGGTATTGAGACAAGTTCCTCAGGACTGGGTACCAGTATTGGCGGGGACAGTCCGGGGTAATTAATATCATCTTTGGTTTCTCATGCATGACTTTTAGGAGGACCTTGGGTAGAAGGGGCAGAGGAGGAAAGGTGTAAACTGACAGGTTTTTCCAGCTGAAAGATAGGGCGTCCACTTTCTATGCTTGTCTGTGATAGTCCTTGTGCAGAATCTTTTCAGTTGATAATTTTGAGGAGAGGCAAATAGATCTATGTCTGGGTTCCCCCATTTCTCTGTTATTATGCTGAATACTTGTGGATTTAGTTTCCACTCGTGAGGATCCATCAGGTTTCTGCTTAAATCATCCTGGTAGGAATTGAGCTTGAAGATTTATCTGGTAGGTCAAAGCTGTGTCCCACAGTGCCATGGCTAATCTGCAAAGGGGGTATGAGTGTGTGCCCCCTTGCATGTTTATATACCACATGACTGTGATATTGTCCATCTTTATCAGTAGTTGTCCTGGATGAAGTAAGACCTTGAATGCTGTTAGGGCATTTTGAACAGCTAGCATCTCTTTCTGGTTGATATGTAGATGCATTTGATTTGGTGCCCATATGCCCTGAATGCATCTTCCTGCCATGTGGGCCCCCCAGGCATAATCTGATGTGTCTGTTGTTAAGGTTTGGCTGGCAGGGGGTAGAGTAAAGGGCCGTCCCATGTTTTGGTGACAGGCCTTTGCCCACCATAGAAACTCCTGTTGCAGGCAGGGAATGAGAGGAATCATTGTTTCCAGACTGTGTGAATGCTGACTCCATAAACTTTTTAGGTACCATTGAAGTTTCCTCATATGCAGTCTTACATATGGAATTAGTAGGATGCAGGATGACATGAAGCCCAGAGCCTGCAGAATCTGTCCTGCAGTAGACTGGGTTTTTGTTGTAGTCAGTTGTCTTTGTTTGTCTGGCGTGAAGTAAGCCATCTGTTGTATGCAAGCTTGCACCCAGGAATGTTATCTTTTGAGAGGGTACCAGTTGTGATTTCTTTTCGTTTATTGTGTACCCTAGGCATGCTAGAAGCCTTTTCACAAACGCCAGGTGTCGTAGAAAAGTGTCCTTGTTCTCTGCTTGAATGAGACAGTCATTCAAGTAAGGATATATTTGAATACTTCTTTGTCTGCAAAATGCAATTACTGGTGCCAGGCACTTTGTAAAGACCCTGGGCACAGTAGATAAGCCAAAGGGCAGTGCAGAGAATTGGTAATGCATTAAGCCAGCCTTGAATCTGAGGTATCTTCTGCATGACTGTCTTACTGGGACATGCAGGTATGCCTCTTTTAAGTCTAAAGTCACCAGCCAAGCATTCTTGCCCAGCATGGGCAGAAGCTGTTGCAAAGTGAGCATTTTGAATTTTGGAATGTCCAGGTATGTCTTCAAAATCGATAAATCCAGTATTGGCCACCAGGCCCTGTCCTTTCTGGGTACCAAGAACAGTCTTGAGTAAAAACCTTGCCCTTTTTCCTGTTCTGGTACTGTCTGAATGGCCCCCATATCCATGAGGGATGTAACCTGTTTCTATGCCTCTGCCCATTGGTTTTCTGGCAGGTCTGGCCAACCATTTGTCATTGGCAGAGTGTGGAAATGGAATCTGTATCCCTGTGATACAATGTTCAGTACCCACTTGTCCTGGGTTATTAACTGCCAATTTTGAGCAAAAAGTGCTAATTTTCCCCCTATGGGTGCTGCCAAAAGATAAGTGCTTGGTGTAGGCAGAAGGAAGTCATTGGGATTGCTTTCTGTATGTTTGTGTTTTATCCCCTTCAGATTTGGAGGTGGATGCGCCCCATTACTTTGACCTGTATGAGTCTTGAGCCTGGTATCTGGAACCCTTGGGGCATCTGGATTTGCCCCTTTGAGCTCTGTCTGACACAGGAAAGGACCAATTTTTTGTAGGCCAGTGTCTACTGAATCTTGGTGGCAGCACTTGTAAGAAATCTTTAACAGTTTGCATAGACTTAGCTTTGTCTTCCATTTTCTTTAAAACCTCTTCTGCCTTAATACCAAACAGAGAATCATGCTATAAAGGTGCATCTAGTAATTTAGCTTTAACATGATCAGGCAAATTTTGTTCCTTTAACCAGGCATGCCTCCTAATCACAGATCCAGTAACTGCGGCCCTGTGGGAGGCCTCTAAAGAATCAAAACCACATTGCAAAGTATGCTTTCCAACTTGCTCAGCTGCATGCAATAATTCCTGCAATTCCTTATTTCCTGCACATTCTGAAATCAACATCATTTTCCATTTCAACAATCCCATAACATGTTGTTGGTACTTAAGCATATGAAATTGACAGTTTAAGGCCCTAATTGCCAAGGTTGCAGATGTATAAACCTTTCTTCCCCATCTGTCCAACGCCCTGGAATCTCTGTCGGGGGGGGGGGTAGAGTTTTTTGCTGTTGAGGCCTTAACTCCCTTAGGACCTTGTGAAATAGTTTCAGGATCAGCAGCAGGGTTTCTAAATAAAAATTTATGAGAGTCAGGGACTCTGTAATACCTGTCAGGCTTACTGGGAGCCAGAGGCAAAGAGTTAGGGGTCAGGCTTGACTCCGAAAAAACATCATCCACAATGTCTAGCACAGGGGGAATGGCTAAAGGCTTGTGCTGAGGGAGAAGGAGGAAATCCCTGAGCCTCTTTTTTGATTCTGAGAAGTCTTGACTCTCTCAGTGAAAATGCTCCCTCAAAGTATGCAAGTTTTCTCCAAATGAATAATCCTCAGGAGGAGATGCAGATGGAATAGACTCCTCAGCATTAGAATCCTCATAGGGAGGTAAAGATAATTCCTGATCAGAAGAGGAATCAGAAGAAATAGAAACCTGATCTGAAGATTCACAGTCAGTGTCTTGTCTAGGCCTCTTATCTGGAGGGGGATGGATACTCTTGATCAAGGTAATAAGGTCTTCAGCCATTTTGATCATCTGTTTTTTAGGCATAGAGGCCTGTGCACTTGGCTCAGGCGTCAGTTTTTTAGTTTTAGAAGGTGTCTTTGCCTTTGGTTTTGCAGCTTTCGTCGGTTTGATGTAAAAATGTTGAGGTCTGAATACATACTCAGAAGCCGATGCCTGCTCAGTGGCTTCAGACCCATCTGAGGGAGATACATCCGTCGGTCCAATGCCTTGAGTATCTTGCAGCACATGGATGTCGGTAGAGGCCTGCGACTCGAAGGTAGCGGGTATCGGGCTGCGAAAGCGCCTCATTGAGTACCGGCAAACCAGCGACTGGCTTATGAGAAGCTTCGTCGTCGTTTTTGGATCTCGACTGCTTTTCTCTGTCCTTTTCTTTGTGTTTTTTATGTACTCCGGTAGTTGGATTGCTATCCGACGACATCTCTGGGTAGTTAAAATCTGTTTCCAAAATACTTAGATGCAAAAATATACTGACGCTTAATAGTGCGTTGGTTAAAACTAGCACAAAACCGACAGCCAGGCACGTTGTGATTAAGGCCTAGGCAAGGGATACAGTATAAATGGAAATCCTTATGAGGTATTTGCTTCCTACAAGTAATACAATTATTAACTTTTTCTGACATTGGTAAAAAGCAAGAAAAAACTTTCCCCAATGGGGTAATTAGCTTTATTGAAGACTTCGGTTCTGAAACTCAAACGCGAATATTTCAGTAGTTGGCCGACCGGCACTTGTGAAATGCTTCTGGTTCGGGCACCGCACGGCAAGAAAGACTAAAGAAAATGGCGTTGGCTGCATGTTTTATACCCCTGACGACCTGACGCCATGGAAGAGAAGACAGCAACCAACGCAGGACCCAAGACTTTGGAATTCAGGCCGACTGAGGGCAATCTGCCAGCAGATTACCCAAATGTAATGACTGCAACAGTGAAACATGAAGAACATGTGTAATGGTGTTTTCTTCAGCTCATACCAAAATTATCTCGATAGACATTTACTATTTTTTAAGCAAGTACCTGTTGATTGTTCCCCTTAGAATCCTAGGATAATAGGATCTACAAAGCAGATCAATCCAAGGACCACTAAAGCCTTGCCAACAGCTGCCCTCATATGATACCTCCTGTTTCCAGTGGGAGAATTTGTAGCTACCCATATAGTTATCAAAGTTCACCTTAACATGGCAAGGGTTTCACTCTGTATAATATGAAAAGGCATTATACCAGTGTATCCTACTGATTTTCTGGTGAAGGTTTAACCCCTTATTATGGGTCCTTGTGGCATATAGGTTTGTGAAAGTGTAGGAGATCAAGGACGACAAAGTCCTTCATGGCCCTAAATTCTAGATATAAATTACCACAGAGGAGTTTATAAGACACAAAATATAAGGATGGGGAATTAAGTGTGTTTTGGTAGCTTCAGGCCTGTGATCTTGTTAGTTAGGAACCTCTGGGGCCTTTTGAGTTGTTTTGATATGTTTAGACAAATATATGCAAAAGTGGGTATTGTATTCAATAACTGGTCTGATAAGGGATGAGCAGATAAACATGGTAACTTCTGATCTAGACATGTCTTTAGGTGTTAGCTGGGCCAGATAGCAGTATTTACTGACTACTCTTGCAATGTGGTAGTTGAAGGACAGTATTTGTCAATGATGGTAACAAAATGTCTGATAGCTAAATCAGTCTGGAGAGGGGCAGCATCTATGCTATAGGTTATGGAATACCTTTGCTTTCCAAATTCAACAATAATGCATTTTTAGCATTTATTTTTCAGCCTGTTTTCTTTACAGTAGTTATTTCCCATGTACGAACCAAGCTGTAATGAAGTGGTATTGGATGATGAATAAACAACACTTAGTTTACAATCATCAGCAACTTTTTATTCAGAGCTTTTTGCCCCTGTTGCCTGCTGTCTCTCAGTTCCTCTCTCTCAACTGGCCCATTCATTCCATGTACACTGGGGGAAGAACTGACTAAGAGTGGATATCATTTAGGCAGTCATTAGGGGTTATTTGATGTTTGCTTTTAAGTTCCTATACCCCCTGCTTATGACCATAATCATATCAGGGTCTGGCATGTAATGGATGTCAGTGAGGGCATGCACCTTGCTTCTGCTGGAGATATACTGTAGGTTTATAGGTAAAAACTAGGCTAGCTGCCCTTATGGGTCCTTTTAAGCTTAGCCAATTTCCATTTTTTGAATTAACCTATCCCATTTGGTTAGAGATTGGCATTACCCATCCCATGGTTGATAAGTATATATTATCCCTAATGAGAATAACTAGGATCAAAACCATAGGTAATTTGAGGGGACCCATGCATAAAACCCCACCCCCAAGGCAGCTCTGCTCTTTGAAGCCAGCAGTCCCACTGAACCTATATTTCCACCAGACATATAACAGTGGGAACTTTCTTACAGGATTAAGGAGCTGTTACCAAGCTGTTTCCTGTGGTCCAGTGGTGCAAGGTTGGATTCTCTCAGCCTCCATTGCCTAACTGTGGGACTCTGAGCAAGTCACTTAAGCAGACACTGTTCCCGGGCTGAATCTGAGAAAGGTCCATTGAGATCAGTGCTCTACTTTGGAAAACAAACACAAATACATAAATGAAAGAGCATCAGGACACGTGCCCTCCTCTAAAGAATGGCAAGCCAGTAAAGCCATATTACTCATGCCACCCCCACAGCTCTAGCATGCACCTAAGCTGCTATTCAAATGTGGGTCACCTACATAGACCATAATCAGGGCTCTATCCTTCTATGCCCGTGGACCTGACAATCATCAGCAAATTTAGTTAGCAATAGTAAGGACTGGGTTACTGGTTTGAATGTCTGAGAAACATATACTGAATAGGGGAGTTACCAGCACAGAGCCCAAGAAACACAACTGGTCACTTTTTTAATTTTTGCTGTAGTGGCTTTAACTGCTTTAATGATATGTGCTCTGTCTGGAAGACACTTTACTATCCACCAAACAATATAAGTTAATCCTTAAGTCTTTAAGTTTGTTGCCAATGCCAGCATGGGGAATTGTGCCAAATTAGTGTAGTCAGACTGAGGTATGCTGTATAAACTGCATAGTCACCCACCATCCATGGCTTCATTAACTCTTCTGAAGGTAAATTTACTAGGTTGAGAAGGCATGACCAACCCTTGATGAACCTGAATTGGTGAGGGTGGTATTAGTGCAGGCTTTCTGATCCTAGACTGGCAAAGATCTCATCATACACCAAGGAAGGGTTACTGTTTGCTTAGGCATATAATAACTGCAATGTCTGTAATAGTTTTATCTTGACAGCCCATAAACAGGGGTAATCACTGACTGGTTGTTAATAAAAAAGCAGAACCTCCCCTCTGGACGTTGACATTTCACTTTGATAACCAACAGCCCATGAATATTAATATTAATGAATGCTCACTCCATGTCCATGTGACTTTTGTGCCATTCTGGTTGTGATTCCAGCTCACCATTTCATTTCACACAGAAAACACTTTACGTAATATTATCAATATGAACTTAATGAAGTCACACGGTAGTATGAAACCTATTAATACATCTTGACACTTCTACTTTCTTGTTCATGAAACCTATAATTTATCGCTCATTTAACCTCTTACAACTTGTTTTCTTTATCCTTCTCCATCTCATTAAGCACTAACATTCTTCCACTTATTTTCGTTTTACCATGCATAGTAATGAGGCTCGCTACCTGAGCTCCTAGGCTTACATGGAGTGTGTAAGAGTGCAGGGGGGCATGTCTGAGAGCAGAGGTCTCAGAATATACACCCCCCCCCGCAATGAAGAACAGCAGAAAGGGGAATGAAATGAGCGAGACCACTCATAGGTGACCACATATCCCCACCAACAGTCCCCCTTGTGTACAACAGCAACAGTATATATAAATAAAATGAAGAAACCATTTATTTATTTTTTTTAAAAATCCAGTTAAAGCTAATCATAGGTGCATGGGTGTGCACATTGCTTAGCTACAGTTAATGCAGCTTAAATGGCTGAAAAGGATAACAAGGAATATATATGCAAATGAAGCAGCCCAGCAATAGTGTAGTGGGCAGAGCATTCGCCTTACGAGCAGGCATGCCCGGTTCGAGTCCCACTGCAGCACATTCCATTTCCCATGGCAAACACATTATGAGTATTTTTTATGTTGCATAACCCACTAAATAACATATTTTCATGAACTGGAGTACTGCAGTAAATGCACATGTGAGATGTCACTGTCATAATGAATAAGGCACTAGTAAGCAGGTTTAAGCACAAATAAGCAGTAGTAAGCATATTTAAGCACTACTAAGTGGGCTTAAGCCCATTTGCATGGCGGTAAGCAATGCCTACAGTGGTTAAGCAATTGTAAAGCTAACTCTCTGTAAGCAGATGTAATGACAGGTTAGCAGTGCTTACAGTTGTGCAAACCCATTTACAAATGCTCAAAGTGCCTTAATCACTCTGTATCCAATGACCCTTGTTCTGCCCATCAACAAAATAAACAGCCATGCCGGTCTCAAACCCAGGACCCTATACACCATAGTCACAGTAGTTAACCACCAAGCCATCACAGAAGTACAAAAGAATGAGGTGTCAGCAAACAAGTCCACACCATAGTAAAAACAAACTGAACCTGTGAAAGGAATCAGTATACAGTCATATGTTTCATAACCCACTACATAACATAAATATGTGAACTGGAGTACAGCAGTAAGCCCAGAAGTGAGGTGTAATTATAATAGAGTGTTGAAGTCCCCAATAAAACACAAGGTCCCCAAAGAGTGTATGTACACATTAATCATGGATACCAGACATACATATAAGGTGTAATGAATAATACCTCAATGCCAAAAAGGAATTGTAATGCAAAGTCTAATGTAAGCAATGCTAAGCATTACACAGGGCAGCTTAGGAGGTGTAAGCAATGTGTAGGGCAGCTAACTCATTGTGCCCAGTGGTATACCCCTTTAAACAATGCCAACCATAGGTAAGCAGGTTTGCCCATAGCTTAGCCTTTTCAAAACTGGCCAATCATGGAAAAGTGTGAGAAATCGGCCCTACTTAAACCGAAAAGGTGGGAATACATCTCATAACTGGTTGTAGCTTCCCCTTGCAGGCACTATGGCAGTAAGTGGAGAAGGTGTGCAATTTCAGGCACAGCGCTGGTGCATCCAGGAGTCATGGCAGGACTCCTTGTCAAAGACCATGATCAAAGACTGCTGCAGGGCCAGTACCAGTAACCAATATAAGGCTGAGGCCTGGGACCATCTTGCCCGTGACCTTACCAGTGCTACTGGCATACCTTGAACTGGTAAGCAGGTCAGGCACCACTATGCCGACCTGAAGCAGCATAAGGGGGACCTCTTGGAGGAGTGGCTCCAAGAGGCTAGAGCGGCAAGGGATGTTCCACTTGTGTGTAAGTATCACCCCAGTATGTGTGTAATAATTGCCAGCTCATGTATATCATGGATATGTATGGCTAAATATTCCTCTTATGTTCCCCACAGCTGCAATGGAGCAGCCCGCTTACCAGGAGGCCCACATCAGTCTCCTGGCAAGGTTGCGATGCGAAGCAGGTCAGTAATACTCACGCATTTACTTTCATAAGAAATAAAACTAAAAGTAGTAGTAAATTAATTGCCTGTATAAAACCTGTATTGTTCAAGGCAAGTACTGCATACACTAGAGAATATGGCAGGAAGAGTCTCATATTGTTTGTATGTCAATAAAATTGTAATAGCCTGATAAAACAGGTCTAACTGCTGGACTGCATGTGTATATTCTGGTATCATATGATAATGTAGATTTGCAATCATGTAATAGTACTGTTGTAGTAAGCACTCTGATACCCACACTGTGCACCATAAATTGAATGTGTAGGAATGCCTGTATATGACAGGTGTAATCCCCAGAGACCATTTAGTACAACTGAGACACACATAGACAGTAAACAGGGAAAATGCAGATAACCAAAACTGAATAGCACATGCAACTGAGATGTGAACTGTTGTTTTTTTAGCACACACAGCCACGGTATGAATCTTGCCAGTGGTAGTAGTCTGCATACAGAATCATACCCCACAACTGTACAGATATGTCCAGAATGTCCAGTAAACCGGCCCATATCTGTTGCCTATCAACCTGTCCCCCTGGGAAATCAGTGGGATGATCCCAGATGTATAGGGAACAAACAGGAAATACAACTGATTGACACACATCTATGAGAACAAAGCTGGCACACTAGCAACTCCCCAATAACTTATGTGAGTAAGAAGCCACTTATGTCTCATTTACACCCCAACATGTCAAGCTGTGGTCAGAGTGTGTACAGTAACAGAGTGAGATGTATGTGCATAATATTAATGTGGAATCTGGTACTGTGTGGGAACATTCAGGTAGTGCTAATAAACATTCCTCCACAGGTCTGTCAGATACCAACACTGTGCCCAGAAATACAAGAATGATATGCAGTTGCTCTGAATAATGAGGTATTACACATCACTGTCACCCACACTGTCCTACAACATATAACTGTCTAGGAATTCTGTATAAGAGTGTTGTAATACAAGGTCAGAATGCAAATGCACAGGGGATTATTAAGACAGAAAGCAGATAGGAGATATACAGAAATATCTATATAGCAGGCAAAACTGTGATGGACAGTGTTTAAGTTGTAGAAGACACAGCCATGGTCTGAATCCTGGGAGTAGAATTAGGCTGCATACAGAATCATACCCCACAACTGTACAGATGAGGCCAGAATGTCCAGTATATGTGACCATATCTGCTGCCTGTCCCCCTGTCCCCCTAGTAAGTCTGTGGGATGATCCCAGATGTTTAGCCAGCAATCAGGGAATACAAGTGATTGTCAAATATCTATGAGAACACACCTGTCACTGTAGCAACCCCAGAAACTGTTAGGAGAGTAATATTTTAAGTATGTCCTATCTACGCTCTCATGTTGTCAAGCTGTGATCAGAGTGTGTACATTAACAGAGTGAGATGTATGTGCATAATACTAATGTGTAATCTGGAACTTTGTGTGGTAACAGTCAGGTAGTGCTAACAAACATTGCTCCCACAGGTACATTGGATACGAACACTGTGCTGCTGTGCTGAGGAATACAAACCATTATAACCTGTACTGGTAATGTTCACTCTGATATTGTAGGGAATTGTGAGTGTTGCAGTTTCTCTGAATAATAAAGTATCACTGGTCACTGTCACCCACACTGTGCTGCATAATATAACTGTGTAGGAAAGCATGTATATGTGTGTCAGGTCACTAAAGGTGGAAGAGGGCAATATACTAGATATGTCCCAGCACACCAGCATGTGGTCAACACATTGCCAGAGTCTGTGCAGAAAGAGTTGGATAGCTATGTGCAAAACATCAACCTGGAATCCGGGAGTATGTGTAGAAACAGTTAGTGTTAACAAAGAGTCCCTCCACAGGTATACCAGGTACGAGGTGTATACTGCAGGTAAAACCGGTTCATGTGTAACGATGATGACAGCCATATCACTGTCCAAATGAAGGTTCTATAGGGTAGTGTAGTAAGACTTGTAAGGTACAGATAACAGCACTGACTAGGAAAGTAATGTGGACTACAGGAATATACTAGTTGTTAATTGACACTATAGCATGCTTGGAAAGGCAGGTCCCAGTGGACCCACCTATCCCACCTCAGCTGGCCGTGGCACCGGGCACCAGAATGTGTGGGTCCCAACCCGGGACCTCCCTGTCTGTTAGTCCTGCACCACCTTTGGGTGGAACTGCCTCAGGGGATGGGGCTCACCCCCTCCAGGAGTGGACGCGGGCAGGCACCTGTCACTCGTCACCAGTTTGGGGCTGTGGTGTGTAGAGAGATCGACCAGCAGTTTGGTGATCTTCTACGCCAGATCGAGGGCTGCGTGTCATGATTAGAGAGTCAGCCTGGCTCTGCGACTCAGCCACCAGCACAGCCACCTTCGGGGCTGTGAAGGTGCAGTGCTGACTGCCCATGGGTGGGGACCTCAGTCCCATTGTTACCACTAGGGGACTTGTGGGCTTCCGATATCCCAACACCCATCCCCATCAAGGTGTTTACCCCCACGTGTCATATACCATCCCTGTATGCGTCTTGTTTGTCTTGTCTGTCAACCTACCCAACCTATCTCCCCAAATATACCTACTACCCCTCCCTAACATCCCACTCTCACCTGAAAAAAGAAAAAAGGTCAATCTGTTCCTACAAAAAAATCTTTCCCCATACATAGCTGTTCATTTCACACACGTGTCCACTGGACACATGTAATCCCATCTAACTGGAATCACCATGTATTATTGTTGTCCTCACCCACTCCCAGGGGTTTGAGTGTCCAAGTCTACCTCCAAATTCAGTGTATATGCACAGCTGTTGCTGTAAAAGAAATGGGCAGCTATGGATCTTCCCTACACCCTTCCTACACATCCCTGGCTATTTTCCCTACTGTCTTTCCCTCTTTGTGCCACTTATTTCACCACTTTCCTATCAACCCCTTTTTCTTTTCTTTTAAAGAAATTAGCACGGGGGTAAGTGAGAGTAAGCACTTTTAAGCAGCAGTAAGTGGGTAAGCAATGGCTACATAGGTTAAGCAATTCAGAAGCTAACAGAGTATAAGAAACTGTAACCGGAAGTTAGCAGTGCTTACCTCGCGCAAACCCACTTACAACTGCTTTAAAGTGCCTTAATCACTCTGTATCCAACAGCCCGTGTTCTGCCCAGCAACAAAATAAACAGCCTCTGCAAGGCTCGAACCCAGGACACTGGGCACCATAGTCAAAGTGATTTAGCACTAAGCCATGTCAGATATACATAACCCTGATGTTTTCAAGAACATATCCAGCCCAGTAATTCAACAGTACAGAGAATGTATTCCATTTAAATGTATGCGTGTGTGTAAATATAATAATATCTAAATGGATACAACATATATATATATATATATATATATATATATATATATATATATATATAAAAATAAATACATATATATAAATATATATGAACATATATACATGCAAATGCCTACATCTATAGATATGTATGTCTACATCTATATGTCTAAATATATACGGCAGGTAATATATATGCCGGCAGATATATGTATATGTATGTGTATATATATATATATATATATATATATATATATATATATATATATATAGGTATATATGGACATACATCCATAGATAATGGGGAAATAGCAAAAACATATAATGTTAATGGGGTTGAGAGGGCCGAAACAATATACATCTTGTATGAATAGGTATACCCCCCAACAGCCAAACACGTTCCCCCCTGCAATACACTACCAAGCGTTGCAGATCCCATAACCAGGAGCAGACATGGCATGGGCATCCCTAGGATACATATACGCAGACACATATATGCAGATACAGATATACATATATATGTATACATATATATAGATATATATATATGTAACTACACATACACACACAGTGATATGTACATTAAGTTACATATGTAGTATGTGCACACAATATGGAACAGCCACTATTCCTACAGTTACCACGTTACCAACCAGAGACTGTATGAGCCACCCATACAAATGACATTCATTGCCTGCAACATATACCCACAGAGATATCAAAGGCTATAACATCACACGTAGGTGTGCATAAATGGGAAAGCTTTATGTGTGTACTATTACAGTTGAATATCCCATGTCATACAGCAGTTTAGACATGGACATCCATATAAACTGAGTAATGCAACTGTGAAACAGGTATAGTAATACAGTAGTCCGGAAATGTTAACAAATGTTGCTGTTCAGGCCAATGCCATCAAGTAGTACAATAGTAAAGACAGACTGGGCCCCAGGATACCAAACAATCAACGGTAAGTAATGCAGGTGTATAGTTCAGCAGCCTCAAACTACACTCTGTAAACAATCCCTAGGGGGTAAAGTACTCCGCTGACACACTGGGATGTAACTGTTATATAACAAGGCACAACTGACACCATTGTAAGCACACTGACAAACAGAACAGTCTATATGGCATAGCAGGCTCTACAGGCATGCCATGGCACAGAGTAACATACACCTGTGTCTAAGTGCATCACCACAACCAATGTGAACACAGCCACAGCTACATATGGCATGCTAGCATACTATTGCAGTATATGGACTATCTGTTCAACACCATCCTCATATGTGCCACCTACACACTAACCCTGCATATACTGGGCCGCTACACAGTGTGGTCCGCTGCCTGTCTGTGGTATGGGACATGTGCGTGTATGGCCCTACAAACGTGTAAGCCGATAGGGTAACATACAGTGAAGCAGCATGTAACATCAGACAGAAGAGGACCAAGAACAATGACATCTACCACAGTCTGTACACAGGCCAAAGTACATATTAACAATACACACACTGCCAACAATCACCATAAGTACACAGACCTCAGTACTGTACACACAACCACAAAATTTCCAGGTTATGTCATCAAATATCATTACATGTGTACCAGTCTGATATCTCACTGGTGTGTTACCAGATATGATGTCACTAATTATGGTGTACAGTACATATAAAGCCCTTACTGCATAACATATGTACAAAGGTTGTCAGGGTTGTGGCTGGAGGCACCTACACAGGGCCAATATTGACATGTTGCTGTGATAACCTCATACATTTACTGCTATAACTGGGTTTATTGCACCATATGTCCTATGAAGGATTTGAAGTCAGTAACTCTCACGGCTGTCACCATCTTCAGACTGCAATCCACACACTACCTTATGCAGTTCACAGATAGGTGCTCAGTGGGTAACACCTGAAACAAAAGGCACCACACATTGGCCAGTCTGCAGATGGCCCTACAGATGGGTGTTCCCTCATTAACATAGCACTGACATGGCAGGTATGTAAACATGTAGGACAGCCATATCCACACACACCCTGTTAAACCAACATTACTTCAAATGCATTATAGCAGCACTTACAATCTGTAGTCAGGTCAGGCACATCCCCCTCCTGTGTGTTGGCCTGTCTCCACAGTGTATGTTGTTAGAGGTACACCCCAATCCATCTGAGATGCTGTTTGCCAAACAACAGATCGAGTTCCTGCTCACAGTGAATGAATGGCCCAACAGCAACATGATGTTCCTAGATTTTGGTGTGTATTTCCATGCAATTGGCTATGGGAATGTTACCACAGCTGTTCCACATGCAATCAGCTACAGGAGGGCTGCAATTCGTGCAAAGACCATCAGCTGATCCTGAGCATCACTTAAAATACACATGCTGCTGCCTAAACATAAGCAGGTGTAAGTCTCTACATCCACCAGAGAGGGAGTAAGAGAGGTAGACAGAGGCACAGAAAAGCCAGGGAGGGGTGGGAGAGTAAAACTTACGCATGTTTGTGTCACACACCTACCAGTACAGGGTATCAAACCCCCGATGACTATGCAGTGCTATCACATGTCCATGCAGTTATTAGATGCGCCACATAGGTTACATTTTGGGGAGCCCTCAGAACGTATATGTGATGGTGAGTGACATCTGCAACGGGGATGTGGTAGATGTAGTACCTGTGCCTGCCTGCATGAACAGGTGTCAGTGTCAACACAGCCACAGTCTCACAGGGATGCACACACACTGCCACACTTGGCAGGGCCAGGAATACAACTCATCACTAGTGGGATTGCCACAACACAGTGCTGTGCAGGTATCATATGCACCACAGGGGGCATACGGAGGTTATATGTGCAAAGGGTATGTGGAGGTGTCTGACATCAGACAGCATGCTTCAGTATGCCAATGGGGGTTGTAGTGAGTGTGAATGTGGTCATATGCATCATACATCACCCACACAGACATGGGTGCCAGTACTGACATGCATGTGTGCACTGCTTCATGGGTATCTTGTGGTTGATTGTGCCAGACAGCTATACAAGCCTAGGTGATGGGTATACCTTGGTATCAGGCCAAATGACAATGGTCTTCATTGTGGCTCAGGGCTGTAGTGTCTGGAGTTGCCCACACAGGTAGGTATTGTATTCACCATCCAGTCACCTGGGTGACTATTGTGTGTGGCCAACTCTGTGCATTGCTTGCCATGTATGTGTTCCTTAGTCCATGAAATGGACAGTGTCTGGGATGTGCACACCTCCCACATGCATGTACAGTGACATGTGGAACTGTACCTGGGAGGTCTGGCCTATGTTGTGTACACTAATCGTTATCATCAGATGTGCCAGTCCTGGCTTCATGTGTCGGGAACTGTTCATGGACAGCGGGTTGGCCCTGCACCTAAACTGATAGCATGATACTGGTGTCAGTGGCATCTGTCCATACAGGGCTTGTGTTTCAGGCATGTTATTTCCTTTGTGGATCACATTTGATGGCACCACAGGTGTTGCAGGTGTCCAGTGGGGAACATGGGGAGGTGCACTGTTGGCATGTACGTCTATTGGACTGATGGACAGGGTGCCATGCCCTCTGTAACCTACTGCAATCACACCATGGTTACTATCAGGGGGCAATATGCAGGGTACTACCAACATAGCGGCTCTCTACACAAACATAGTAACACACAAACAAAACATCCACCAGTGCCATGTTTGGGGATAGAACCCCTACTAGAGTTCTATATTACACTACAGCATGATGCTGTTATAGAACACACCACAGAGATTACTGTAGTTCTCCTTTCCCAAAAGTGTATTTCACTGTAAATGACATCAGCAGGATTGCCAAAGTAGGGCATTTTAATTGTCGTGAGTGTGACTAGCCTAAAATGCATTGCTCTCTACATACATGCACACACACACACACACACACACACACACACACACACACACACACACACACACACACACACACAATTGCTAGGTCTGGGATTAGAACTCCTACTTAACTATTCTATCACACTACAGCAGTACACAGTTATAGAACATGCTACAGAGATTACTGGGCTACAACCTTGCCAGAGGTGTATTTCTAAGTGGATGACATCATCAACCTTGCCAAAGTAGAGTATTTGAATTGTAGGGAGTGTGACTACCCTAAAAAGCATTGCTCTCCACACAGACAGATTCAGACAGACACACACACACACACTCACATTTGCCAAGTCTGGGATTAGAACTCCTACCTAACTAGTTTATCACACTACAGCAGTATGTAGTTATAGGACGTGCTATGATGATTACTGGGTTACAACCTTCCCAGAGGTGTATTTCTAGGTGGATGACATCAGCAGCCTTGCCAAAATAGAGCATTTGAGTTGTAGGGAGTGTGACTACCCTAAAAAGCATTGCTCTCTACACAGACAGAGACAGACAGACACACACACAAACACACACACACACACACACACACACACACACACACACACACACACACACACACACACACACACACACACAGTTGCCATGTCTGGGAATGGAACTCCTACCTAACTAGTTTATCACACTACAGTAGTATGCAGTTATTGGATGCACCATGGAGATTACTGGGCTACAACTCTCCCAAAGGTGTATTTCACAGTGGATGACCTCAGCAGGCTTGTCATAGTAGGGCTATGAGGAGGGCAGTTTGTGTGCATGGACCATAACCCTTTCACCTAGAGGTTGACGCACCACATGCGGGCACACACAGGGTCATATTCCACAGGTACGTGTATACAGCTGTTAGATGACTACTTCCTTGTACAGTTATGTTACACAGCTAGCACGTGCACCACATAGTCCGTAATTCTGACAGCTAGTATCTACAATGCGTGACATCTGAACCTCATGTGGTTGTGGCCTTTTGGCTGTGTGCTGGGTGGAACAGGCCTGGATGGCTCTTTGTCATAGTCATCCTCTTCCACACATCTATGTATGTCTACCTTTGGCTTATTATAGTGTGTTGTCCTTATATATATATGTCTGTATTCCAGTGCACTGTGTGTGCAAAGCATGTGTGGTGCATACTGAGGAGTCTCTGCACTAACATCTGCAACTGCCAGATATGCCTGGTCCATTGGTGTTTGCAGACATGTCCTTCATGTGTTTAAGTGTGTGAGCATGCCCAGTACGCCCTTTCAGTATGTTGACTGACATTGACTTAATTTCTTTAAGTGTGTGAGCATGCCCAGTATGCCCATCTGTATTAAATGTGTGGATCAAGTCCAGGTAGTCTGTACTGCAGTGCTGACCTATGTGTTGCACACCTACAGGTAGCATACTGTTTCTGCAGGGTATCTGTCGATCATTTGGCATTGACTGTTACTACATTCTACACTGGATGGAGGGCACACCTGACTATTTCTACATATCTACACTGGATTTGGGGGGCACACCTGACTGTTACTACATTTCTACGTAGGATGGGGGGGCACACCTGACTATTTCTACATTTCTACACAGGATTGGGGGGCACACCCCTGACTATTACTACATGTCTATGTAGGATGGGGGGGCACACCTGACACTTGTACACATTTGCTATGACTGTACTGGTATGTCAGGTACTCCATTTCATTCTGTAGTCTTACCTATCATGCTGACTAGAGGCATACCAGTGTATACAGATCTTAACTTTTATTTACCTGCATATTAGTTTCTGACTTCCTACCCTTCAGAACTGATGTCCAACTGCCTGACCTGCTGTAGTCTGTCTGTGTAGGCCTGGGGGGTTACCCATAGGCCTCATTCAGAGGCAATAGCACAGTCTTTGTTTGTGTTTGTCTACACCTGTCCTGCTGGCTGTGACTGTTGTTGGGTATGTAAACCCCTCAGACTGGCATGTGTGAGTCACTCACCTAGTGGGTGTCCCAGTATTGAGGGTGGTGCTACAGGGCTGCCTATGTCGAATGCACATAGTACACTCCTTACACATGGTTGAGCACAGGTAGTGTAATGTTTGGCATCCCTTTTACTATATGTGAGAGTCAGAGAGAGGTGTTATTCCCTGGGTCCCTCCTGTGTATGTGCTATGCGTTGCCTCTTTGCCAAGGCCAGGGTATACTGGGCACGCCTCCTTCTGCCTACTGGGGCAGGCTCAGGTTGTTCCACCTCCGAGTCACTCTGTGCCTGTGCAGGCATTGGCAATGGTGGGGGGGCTGTGCGGCCCTGCCCAGTGCTGTTCCTACTGCAGTTGTTTCCGCAGGATCATATGGTGTAGCATGGCACATACGAGGACAATTTGGGTACATGTAGCTGGTGAGTACTGCAAGGCTCCACCGGATGTGTCCAGGCACCGGAATTGTGACTTGTGCATCCCAAACACATGCTCTACTATAATTCTGGTCTTTGCATGTGCCTCATTATGGAGTTTTTGTTCGGGTGTGTGTGCATTTCTGATGGGTGTCATCAGCCATGGCTCCAGTGTGTATCCAGCATCCCCCAGTATGTGACTGTGAGGGATGTCCCCATTGGCAAATCTCTGGTACAGCTGCATAAGATGCCAGATGTGGGAATCATGATAGCTTCCAGGGCATCCAGCATACACATTCATTATTATGCCCTGGGCATCGCACACGACCTGGCAGCTGATGGAGGGGAAGCCCTTGCAGTTGATGTAGACGCTACCCTGCTCACCGGGTGGTGCTTTGATGTATATGTGCGTGCAGTCTATAGCACCCACTACCTCAGGGTATTCTGCTATTTGGTGCAACAGTTGCATATTGCTGGCCAACGCCTCATAGGTGTTGGGGAAATATACATGCTCATCAATATGTCCTGACATGGCATCCAGGAACTGGTGGAGTACCCTCGATGCTGATGCCTGTGAGATCCACATTATATCCCCAGTTGACCTTTGGAAGGTAGCTGTAGCTAGTATTCATAGGCCTACACATACCTTGGTATCCACTGGAATGGGTTCCCCTCTGTTAGTTCTGTGTATCAGGCATGGTCGGCACAGCTCAACAATTTGCTGTAGGAGGTTCCTGTTCACCCTATAGCTCCTGTAACCCCTGGTAGGTTACCCTGGGTCTGAACACTTTTCTCCATCTCCTCACTGTGGGTTGATTGACAGCATTCACATCCTCACCACTCTCAGCCTCTTCCACAAGTTGTTGTATGATAGCTATTGTAGCCCCTATCATTTTGCTGTTATGAGTGTTAAAAGTTCCTCACTTGTTTACACCGGTGGTGTAGAGTGTGGGAAAAACCAGAGGGGAAGGTGTTTGCATAGTTTATAGTAGTGTTCTGGGCTGGTCTGCTGCCTGTGTAATTGGCTGATTCTGATACATTTCACCTGCCAGCTATGCTAGTTCTCCTTGGTTACCTTCCTACTGCTGTTTTCCCTTCCTATTGCCTTCTTATTTAAGCCTGGGGGCGTGATGCGCAGACTGCTCAAATGTGCACAGTGCTGCTATGTCCTGGTTTATCTTTTTTTTAAAACCTTTAAAACCCGGTGCATGGCGCGCACACCTGCTTAGGCAATGTAAAGAGTGCTAGGCAGATTCAGACACCCCCCCCTAGCTTAGCTGTGCTAAGCTAGGAGCAAACCCGGGCCACAGGGCTCCAGTCTGCTTACAGTATGCCTGACACACACCCCCATGATGTCAGCTAACTTCTAGGCTTGCACCAAGCTATTCCTACTCTTACACTGTTGGGACCTGACTAGCATGCTGGGGAAAACTGGGATTAGCTATCATTCCCCTCATTTGCATAGGATTGCCTGCTAATGCATAGTTACATGTCTCACACTGAGCCTCACCCCTTCGCAACCACTACTCACTGGCCATGTTGTCTTCTGCCTGCCATTGACTTGCATGGCAAAATAGTGATTTTAGTTAGAATGCTTAATTTTGGTTTATTTTGTTATTTCCCCCCGATCCCGTTTGTGAGCCGCTGCCCTACGCTTAAACAGCCGAGATTGGCTAAAAAAAAAAATAAAAGTTTTTTTTTTTTTTTTTGGGCTGTTTGCAATGCCAGTGGCCTTATACTTGCTTCCTAACTGATATGCAGCCTTTATTTGGAGCTGTCACAGCTCTGTTTTGGATTTTGCAGAAATGTACTTGGTTACTAAACGAGTACATTTCTGCAGATTGCACTAGTTATGCATGGCCGGTTGCAAGCTTCCTGGATCACAAATTCACCTCATTTGCATGGATTTCTCCTGCAAATGGGGTGATTTGCATACAGGGGCTTAGTCCGTGGAGGATTAGTGCAGGAGCACTTGTGCACGCCCCTGCAGGCTGTTCCTATATTGCCTACTAGAGCTCCTGCACTGATCTTGCATACCGTGCAAGGCATAGAGAATCCAGGGGACAGTCTAATAATATAATCTTAAGTCCTTGCACAACAAACATATTATTTGCCATTCATCTTACTATCTTCTACAACCATTAACATATTCAAAGCTTTACAAATGGTAACTAGTCACATATCTGTCATTATTGCTCTGATAGCTATCTGTGCCCGTGTATGTACTATTCTGTGTAATATGACAGTAGTCTGTATTTTGTAAATGACACTAAAACTTGAAAGCTTTTCTATATGTAGCCTTAATATTACTATTATTTTGTAATATAATAATATGGGGCCTTTACCTCCTCAGTTCCATTCTGAAAATGGGCATAGCCCAGCAGGGTTAGCCTGTTTACAAAAGTATAAATAAAAATTTACTATAATTATAAATGAGTCTGTCACTTAGGTATGTTTGAAAAGATGTGTGGTATATATATCCAAAGGAAACAATGTCCATCTCTCAGTCACTTTCCTGTGATGTGAAAGATTCCTTCACATTCCTTGACACTACCTCCCGCCTTCACTGATTCTTAGAGAAGGACCACAGTTCAGGCATAAGGCAGAAGGTAAACAATATCACTTTTGTGTCCAAATGCCAGAACAGCAGCAAAACAAGTTAGAGCTGAGCAGAACCAACAAAATATCTAAAGAAATGTGGATTCCCCTTATGCAGGCTAATGTATTACAAGATGGTGAAAACAGCAGTGCTTACCCATTTGCAAAAGCCTTTTTTTTTTTTTTTGCACTTTTCAATATTGATCCAGACACTTTCACGTGTTGTCACTTAGCAACAGGACTCATTACCATAAGTCTAAGGAGCACTGTTTTGTTGAAGAAACGCCATCTAATCAAACCAGCTACAGTTTGTTAAAGGTATTTTTTTGAAGGGGACAGATTTCTGAAACCGTAGCTATGACTCTGCTAATGTTCAGTTGAGGTAGGAAAGGGAAAAAATAATTGGGCAGAAGTCGGGAAGCTGACAGACAGACTCAAATCTAATGAGGATTACAGAAGTAAGAAATTAATTAAATTAAGCAAGGTAGACTTAATTAGAGTAATGCAGAGTGACTCCAAGCCATCGTTTAAAACGCATTAGAAAATACTTCACTATACAATACATTCACTGGTTATTCTGTCTACCTCTTCTTTGTAGTATCACAGAGAATTATTAGTCAGGCTTAAACTTTGAGAACATTTACTTCAACACTAGTGAGTTACTGGGGTTCACTTTAGTAAGCTTCCACATATACTGAACAGGCACACATTTTTAAACTGAGCAATACCTTGATGCAAAATAGGTTATATAATAATAAGCAGGATGGAAGTCTGAAAGGAAATGGAGAAAAAGTATTTTTAAGAACATTTGAGAATACTTTTCTTGTCAAAATTCTTTAGTTTTCAAGTTAACAAATTATGTGATGAGTATCATATAATACAGCTGAGCAAAGAAATGACATCTGAGAAATCTAGTTTCTGTCTGCATTATACACTTACTATTACAAAATATGACCACCTTCATATTTTAATAAAATACACATGAAGTCTCCCTTAAGAGCTTTATCCTTTCAGCAAGGAAACCCTCAGTATGGTACCCAAGGTCAAATTGCAAACATAAAATGAGAGCTAACATTATCCTTTCACTTCTATGATTCTAACAGTGCCTAAGCAGAGGGTTTTCTCTGTATTGTATATGTTTATAATTTGACATTGGTTATCATGCGGGGGTTTTACACCTAAAAGGATAATACTCTTAACTCAAGACTTCTATGTCCAGAAACTTTTGTTGGTCCAGTAACAGTGATATGCTGGAGGTCTTGGGTTTGAGTCCAAAATGAGAGCTATTATTACCCTTTCACCACTCTGACTACCCTGATTTATGGTCATCTTATTTCAAGAAACATTTTCTAGTGTCAAAATCAAACAGTATTTTTTATTCTGCTGGGCAAATCCCCTCCTACATACAATCTTTTCTGTACAGCCAAATCCAATCACTCTTCTTTTCATAGCCTTATGTATCACATCATGGGTTGAGCTCCTGGAGTCTTTCTCCACTCACTTTTTCTTCTGTTCCCCTCATCATACTAGTTGCCTTGAATAAAGTGACTTATTTCTCCCAGTAAGGTGTCCAGTATGGTATTACATATCACCTTATCTGTGCCTGAGAGAGGGGCTTTGATATGTACCTTAACATCTAGTTCCATACCTCTCTATAATGAACGTAGTGGCTCATCACAATCTGTATTGATAATGACCAAAATCTTTTACTGTTCTCTGTTTGATGGCTTGACTACAACCAGTGCCAAAGGCAAATCCTGCTACTAGGTTTTCATCCCCCAGGGTTGAAATGGAACTGCCAACTCTTGGGCCATGCCTCCAGCCTTTTCAAATTCCTCAGCAGTCATGCACTGAATACTACTCTTCTAATCATGTGGACATCTGCAGAGTGATCCAGTTTTCTATGGGGTCCCTATTAAAAAGCTGAATGTTTCAAAGTTCGAATGTCATATGGTCGACACCATATCATCGAACTTTGAAATGTTCGAAGGTGAAAGGCAATGGCTCCATACACGCAGAATGGGAAAATTTCCCTTTTCTGTACTGAAGTGTGGTCTCAGAGTTTGTATATTTAAGTAGGGGGGTTGGGGGGGTGCAGGGGCATTAAGGTAAGTTTTTTTATTTATTTATTTATTTTTTTTACTTTTTTATTATATATATTCGATGTTTCATGTTTCGCTCATATGTTGTCGAACATATGAGCTTTGAAATTTTGAAGCTTTGAATATATAATATTGACCCTTTTTTATGTCCTTTGTGAAGGCACACATGAATGCATTAAATAGGCCAGGCCTAGGACTGACACTGCAGTGAAGTTTTGCAAAGCTTCCTTTAATGTAATTATGTTTTAAAGAAGATAATATTCTTTAAAGAATTACCTAAACTTCAGATCCCCAGGTTGAACTTTTCTATAATATGTTCACAGGTTCATAGGTACTTACTAAGCTATTGATCTGTTAGTATCTTAAGAAGCCCAGTCTTACATTCTCATGGCAGTTTTTAGCCCTTATATTTTGCATACAAATAATGTAGAAATGGGCTGAATAACATCATGTTGGGACATTTACATGTTTCTCCTATACATGAATGATAGGGATGATAAACTAGGTGTGAATTTGTGGTTACCCATCCATCCATTCAAATTATGTTCGAATAGAGTAAAAGAAATGTTGGTACTTTTCCGTTATCAGGGCAACACTTTAAACATGTTTATTTTTATCTGAACAGACAAGACTTTCCAAGCCTTGTTGATACAATTTTTTTTATTTTCGCATTGGCGAGTAATAGCTATAGCACGTAAACTAGATTGTGTCACACGTACTGAGCAACCAGGCAGGCTGTTTGCCATTAGTGGTGGTGATTGAAGAAGATTCAGAAAAGCTTACCCGTGAGCTTATCATGATATTTAGTACATTTTGTAATTTTTCAAGGCAAAAATCTGTTAAGGGTTTAAAGTATGCTACTAGAACTGATGGGGTAAATGATGTTTACAATCCCCTAAATACATCAGTTTGTTAAAGCTATACCCTAACACTAATTTATATTTTAAAAATGTTTTTCAGTAAAAAATGCTAAGAATTAAGGCTGCGAGTATTTTAATAAGCAACAGTGGAACAACAAAACTAACTCAATCAACATTGTGCCGTAACTAACATTTTTCAGTCTATACGTCCTGGTACGATTGTTGCCCTGTTAACGGAAAAGTACCAAAATGTTTTGCTTTATGTGAAGTGGAAGATGGTACCATTGAAGTGATTCTCTGTGACACAAACCTATCCCTCCAACATGTTTTATTTATTTTGCAAAAGAGATTGAGATCCCCCGAGTAGTTGCTTATGATACCATTGCACTTTTTAATGTGCAATAGGCTTAACAGAATAGGGTTGCAAGTCAGAAGTCACTTCTCAGTTGCTTGTATGATACTGAGAGGAGGGACAAGGCTTTGAGATGACCTGCAGACTTTTTATTATTTAGGTCCTTAATTATTTTAGTGAGAAAGCATTGTTGTCATTCCAGTTGTGACAAGTGTTTAGGCAAGGAACATTACAAAATTGTATTATACTCAACAATCAACCTAATGACTACTGAGTACAATTACATCCTGGATCTGGATGCAATACCTTTAAATATAAGTTATGCCATGAAAATGGACTTCCTTACAACAGCGGATACTTGTACTGGATGTTTCTTACTCCTGTGTCTGGAAGATACATTACAGTATATAACCAAGGGAATAACCTATAGGTATAGCTGTCATTTGAAGAGAATTTTACCATCAATGTGGTAAAAAGAGTATGTCTGACTTTTACGGGCTTAACAAAGTCCAGTTGTTTGGGCTTTGTATAATGATAGCTACCAGATTCCTTTTCTGTTCTCTGTTTCTTAGCATATCTGTCACCTCCCAGAACACATCCTACTACTGGGATGTCATTTCTCTTAAGCTTTACATGCGATAGAGAGGGATAAAACAGCTCTTTTCAATCTGCATGAACTACATATGACTTGTTTTATTTAACTACTGCTGCAGGAAACTTAATATACTGTATTTTACAGTAAAGCCATAAAGACTTTTGACTTCATCATATTTTACTACAGCTTTCCTAGACTTCAGTAATTGAGATGGTAAGAGGAGCTCAGCAATTACTATCATTCTGCCTTTAACTGGATCTAGACACCACTTGCATTTATTCTTGATCATGGGCTGTCATTCTTTTTTTATTTTTTTCTTAAAGAAAGTAGAAGTTTTTGATAATTCTGTTCTAAACTGTTCACTTAGAACTTTTGTGCTCCTTCCTTAATTTACTTTTACTGTAAGATCTTTTGGTTTGTATGGTTCTGGTCTTCTACCAGTTATTTATTGTACATGCCACTAGCAATGGTAAAAGCTTTATGTTCAAATTACCTGGATGTTACAAGGCACAACACAAGTATATCTGGCTCTGGTAACACAATTAGTAACCTCAGCACACTGCTGGCAGAACATGCTGGGTTTAGAATTCATGGCCTGTGCATCGGCCTACAGGTCCTGTAAGGCCAAAAGCACACCTACAGAGTTTGAAATAATTTCAGAAAAGAGGTACATCTCAATATCATCTGTTAGGTGATAGCAACAATGAAAGACAGCAAAGTAAACAAAAAATGTTCCTACAGAAACTAGAATGAATGAAAAAAAGGAAAACACATACATCTTTAGCAAGTCTTCCACAATAACTTTCAATTTTTTTTAATAGGGTGACCCTGAACTCTCTTTTTTTTTAACAGGGTGACCTTGTGAAAGAAAATGAATCAGTCTGCAGTCCATTTTTGTTTCCTTGCACTCATTTACTTCCCTTAATAGCTGCATTGCATGCCCTCCCACTTTGACATGGGGCAGATTTTCTGGTACTCTGATACATTTTAGCATGTTTTAATGTCAAGAGTTTTACAAGGTAAATAATACTCTGTTAAGAATTTGCTGTAAAAAAAAGATACATGCGCATACACGGAATGTACTATGGGGCAACTCTACCTCTCAAATGTCCAGATTTTGGAGAAATGACTCCAATTTGTTATAAAACATTTGCTTCATTTTTGGAAATTATTTTGAGAAGTTTTAGGATTATAGTACCAGCATGTAAAAGTATCCTTAATTTGGAGCCCTTTTGTAAATCAGTTTTTGATTTTTTCTATAACTCTGGACGTAAAAGTTGAGAGGCATCATATTTTCCCAGGATTTTATTTCTGATCCTTATTCAGCACACCCAGTTTTTGCATTCCAAAAGCACTAATGGTAGCAGAATAAATATTCAAATCTGCTTAGAGGTGGACCTATGGTGGCACAGTAGTGCAATGAGAAGCATTATCACCTTCAGCAAGAACTTCTGTGGTTCGGTTCTCAGCTAGAGTGCCTTCTATGAGGTGTCTGTATTTCTTCCCAGTATTCAAGAGTTTTTCCCAGGGTACTCCAGTTTCATTTCAAAGACCTCTGGTAGAAGGATTGGCATATATAAATTGTGTTAGTGTTTGTGAGAGTGTGTGCATGTGTGTTTGTGTTTGTGAGAGAGAGAGGAGAGACAGAGCGTGTGTGTGTGTGTGTGTGTGTGTGTGTGTGTGTGTGTGTGTGTGTGTGTGTGAGAGAGAGAGTGTGTGTGTTTGTGAGAGTGTGGCTGTGTGTGTGTGTTTTGTGAGAGTGTGTTTGTGTGCATGTATGTTTGTGTGTGTATGTGTGTCTGTTTATTTGTGTGTATGTGTGTATTATGAGTGTGTGTTTATTTGTGTGTATGTGTGTGAGACACAGAAGGAAGGGCTGGCAGTCTACTTCTGTTTCCTACTTGCCTAGTAAATTCAGTAAATGGTTGTGGTGGCTACTCACTGGGTTATTATAGGTATCAGACATGACTTATAAGTATGAATGGCTAGGTGGGCCTACTGTCAATCATTCTCAGCATTATGGCCCTCTATTTTTCGTTTAGCAAGTCCTGCTATTTTTGACCTTCTTCCCTCATGGGCAAAAGAGCCAGTATATCTTACAGGAACAACAGATATTATCTTTTTATAATGCTTTGATGACTGAAAGTTTTCTTTGGTTACTTTTGAATTCCTGTTTTGAAGCTCCCAGCATTGTTTTTCTACTTAGGCCATCCTCCTCAGCCCCTCTCTCTTTCGGTATCATAAACATAAGCACTGTGTTCCCATTATTCCTTCTCTAGAATATAGCTTGGTTTTTCAGCCTGCCTGTGTAATTTAATCTATTTACTTCATGCGGCATGTTGACATTGCTTGTCTGCATCCATGCCTCAAGATGCTTCGTATCCATCTTTAAGGCCAGCCCTATGTTTAGCTGCAAAACACCAGGCAGGGCCTAACTGCACTTCTGTATAGGATTGCAGCACCTCCAGACTTTGTTCTCCTAGTAGCACAGCTGAGTATTGGGCTAGCCTTTGCCTTTCCTAGAAATGTGGTTAAAAGTGAACTAGTTATGTCTCCAGTTCCTTTGTTATACTTTTTCTAACCAACATCTCATTAGAGAGCAGTAGCAAGCCCAGCAAACACAAGTTCAAAGTCCTTTCTATAGTAGGCTTGCTGGGGAGCAAACTCTAATTCTGTTCATTCTTTAGCTTTTATTAACTACACACCTCCTAAAGCTGTTGTAGGACATCAACACTTAGGCAAACCAGTGCAGTATTCTCACCCGTCATCACTATGTGTAGCTTATTGTTATACAGATGCAGTCATCTCTGTAGCTGGCTGTACTTTTTAATGAAACTGCTACATTGTATTAATAAACTGTAGTGTAATACATGTGGTGGCAGGTGTGTGTGTGTGTGTGTGTGTGTGTGTGTGTGTGTGTGTGTGTGTGTGTGTGTGTGTGTGTGTGTGTGTGTGCCTGCATGTGCATGCATATCTGTGTGTATGTCTGTGTGTGTGTGTGTGTGTGTGTGTGTGTGTGTATGTATGGGGGTTGTTCAGGAATCCACAGAGCATGGTGTAATACCCAGTAAGATGCAATGTCATGTCAAAGTGTTGCATGAACTAAATAGATTCAATTACACAGGCAGGCATAGCACACCAGTGGTATACCCAGAAAGATGCATGGTGCACCAGTGGCATATGCAGTAAGGTGCATGGTGCATCAATGTAAAACCCAGTAAGGTACATGGCGAACCAGTAGTATAACAAGTAAGCTGCATGGTGCACCAGTAATATATCGTAACGTGCATGGCACACCAGTAGTGTATCTGCTAAGGTGCATGATGCACTAGTAATATACACAGTAAGCTGTATGGTACAGCACTGGTAAACCTGGTAAGGTACATGATGCAGCAATGGTATACCCGGTAAGGTGCAAGGTCCACCAGTAGTATACATAGTAAGGTGCATGGTACACCAGTGATATATCTGGTAAGGTGCATGATGCACCAGTAGGTTCCTTATCTGTTGTTTCACTCACTTCTTTTATAATCTTAATTTATTCTCAGACAAAGCACTGTAGATGGAACCAAAGGCCTTTACTACTGTGCTGCTCTTAAGGACATATTTGCAAAAATGGCAGTAATTACAACTGCTAACTTGTATATTAGCTTTCAAAACTGTTTGATTCTCCCCAAGCACAAACTGAGAAGACAGTCTATGTAATTACTGTGCCAGATGGTGAGACACTGGATAAAAAAGTAATAATAGAGCAGAACATATATGTTTTATTCTTAAAATGAACGATCAGTATGTCATAACTGAATTTTTGAGGTAACATTTGATTTGGAACACATCACTAGAGTTTCTGTTTTGTTCACTTGCAACATGGAATATATTCTGTGATGCAAGAAGTATTTGTATTTTATTCATTTATTAACTGGGAAGCTCACTGGATATAATTGCTCTTTTTCAGGGGTTACCTAGGAGTTTTGTCTAGTTAAATGACTTACTCAGAATCACAGAGTAGGCACATGGATGCGGATGGAATCAACCCTTGTACCTTGAACTACAAGAAGCAGACCATTAACAGCTCAGCTCCTTAAGTACCAGGCAGCCATATGACATGCTGTACATCACTGGCCAGTATGCATCCTCATTACCTTGGTCAGGCACACTAATGACTTCCATCATGCATAAAGCACACTACATGAGAAAATGAATGCTCAGTAAATTTAATGGGTACCATGCACATACTTATACACACACATATACATGTGTGTGTGTGTGTGTGTGGGGGGGGGGGTTATGGCTGCCATTCATTTGGTAGAAAATACATATGTGAGAAACACAAATGAATGACCATATAAGATAAAAGAGCAAATTGACAAATGACTTGACTGCACATCTGTGGGGATCACATTTGGTTAAATTCAAGCTTTATACAGTAGGAGTATGAAGGAAAAGGAATGACGGATGGAAAAGTTGGTGATTTTGAAAAGGTGCAAGCCTGCAGTATAGAGTATACATGTGATTGTATGTGGGTTGGGCTAGAGTTAGGCAAGGGGATAGATTTAGTGTTGTGGCTCATTGGTGTTGTTGATATTATCTGCCTTTTTATCTTATTTAGAGGTACTGTTAAGGAAAGGGGTTTTAGTAACATAATGTATAAGAGGTTAATACACAGGTGATGCAGGAGGTGAATCATAGAGCATTATATAAAATGGAGATACAATGATCTGCCTCTGGAGACAGGCGTGAGGGTGTTTTTAGTGGGGGAACCAGGTGGCTGGATGACCCATGTCAGCTGGCTTTGGCTGGATGACCCATGCCATTTGGCTTAATTCAGCTTGAAAAAGCTACATGGAGCCACTGTATTTTCTTACCACCTAGAAGATGTTGGGTGAGGTCAGGAGTGATACCCAGGCAGTGGTAAGAATTTAGATGTATTAGACGTCAGCAATAGAAACTGCAGAAAAGTAAGAACTGTGAAAAACACAGGCATCCTGAAAGGTATAACTCAAGGATGGGCAAACATTTTTGAGCAGAGTGCCAAGGAATCATAACTTCTTCTCCTGTAGGATGTTCAAATGTCATGCAGATAAAATGAGTGAAAACAGGGTGATCATTAACATATATTTTAAAAACACTGACTGTGTTTGTTGTTAACTGTAGTCAGCAGCAAGGTTGCAAAAAATCACATCATAAAGATAAAAAAGTAATGTCGCTTATTAAGATAATCCCACCTGCTGGTCCCCAGTGGAGTGCCAAGCAAAATTTGCTCAAGTACAACTCTTTGACTGTAAGTTGTCTACCCCTGCTAAAACCTAAACAAAAAGGAAACAATAAGCAAAACTGTACCGAGTGCTATTTTGTAACCCATATTCTTCTCCACTGATGCATTTTAACTGCTCACTATACAATTATTTCCAGGCAAAAAACAAGCAGTTATATTGATTAGTCAATGTATAATACAAATCAATGATGAATTCATCAGTCTGAACAGAATATGACTTGTGCTAAAAAAACAGAACAGTTGGCAGTCAGAAACACCCCAACCCCCTTTTTTGTCCTACTTAAATATTTATTCTAACTTTGAGGTCACTGCTGCTACTGAAGAAAGTAGTAGCAGTACTGTGATCATAGTATTATCTATACATGGCCCAGATAAGCCTGCTGAAACCACGTGTTGTCCCTTCCTCAAATCACACGTGCACATGCACACATATACCAGTACGTGCACACACACGCTCACACACATGCACACACATGCATGCCAATCACTCACACACACACACACACACACACACACACACACACACACACACACACACACGAGCGGACACACATATGTTTTGTAAGCACAAATACTGTCTCAGCTGCAAAATACTGTAAGCACTTTCACATTACAGCCAGTTGTGGGTTTGGTTATTTTTGAATTCATCAAAATAAGCTTAATAAAAGTGCATTTGATAAAGAGTATGTACCATCAATCACATGAATGCTGATAGATGCAGCAGAGTAAGAAACTTAATGAAATTGCAAAATAAATTGATTAACAAAACCACACATGAATTAAACATAAGCCTCTCATTTAAGTACAACGTGCATTTCATAATTTTTCTTGGGCTGGTCATTGCAGACACACTGCTTTCAGTTCACCATTTCAGTACTGGTAAACTTTGTGGTTATATTCAGTTGCTGGCATGTAATATCACAGTAAAACCTTGTTAGTAAAGACTTCAGAATTCAGACCCAGATCTACATGTGTTTTATATCGTTAACTGTACTTATACATAAGCAAACTGCAAGGCATACAAGGTATCTGCAATCAGAACATTCAACTGTCCCTGTTTTGTAGAACATTTCCTATTTTCAGACCTGATTAAGGATGCCCCTGTTTTGGGGGGTATTTTGCAATAGGAAACTTTTATGCTCGTTGCAACATAACCATTTTCCCCTTCAATAATACTATAAGGAGATCTTCAGTAAGGACCAGTAGTGGATATACTTTTGGGGATCAATCCCTACCTCATATAGGAAAACTAGGCACAGTCTTGTATAACCATGATAAATAAGAAATTTGGGTTTTAACATGGGTCGAGATAGGGGAGAGGTTTGTAGTTCGGCAATAACAGTGAACACCTATCTCGACCCATGTTAAAACCGTTCCTAGGTTGGCTTTTGCTGTTCGACATTACCGTTTTTGAATTTCCATGTTCGACAAAAGTGCAGTCGGAGTTCGATTCGTAAATATGATAGTAAACCATATATATATATATATATATATATATATATGTATGTATGTATGCTTGTCTACACTAGTTACAGATTCACATTACATAGCATAAGTTTACACAAATGCACATCCATCACCAGCAAAACACGTAGAATATTTACCTGATATTCCTGAGTAGCACTTTTAATTTGACTCATGCACTGGAACAGAACTAATATTTTGTGAGCTACCTTTAGACACTCAGGTTTCCCATAATAACACAATTTCCCCATCTCAGTGCCACTGTATCTCTAAGATTCTATGACTATAAATTATGCTGGTGAGTCGGGTTACACTAAATTGCCCTTGGCTGCCCTTGCCTGCTCTAGAGTAACCCTTCACTAGGTGGGACCTGCAGTGCCATGAAGAGTTGAGCCTGGTGCCCACATTTATGTCCAGATGAATGAATGACAGTAGTGAAGGTAACAGATGAGACCTATAGGGATCATTAGATACCAGAGGTATTTAGTCAAGGGACTGTACCCCTTGTGAAGCAACATAACATGGTGATGTCCAGTATGCTAATATGGACACCCATATGAACACACACAACTAATGTGCCTTAAATTAACATTTTTCACTGAAGCATTCTGCTAGGTGTCATGCAAGTAGCCTTTCTGCCTGACTAAGCTTAGTATCAGCTCAGAGTTATAACCAGTGGCACAGATGAACGCCTTGCCCCTATGCCACCAGTTCAGCTCGCCATATTTGTGCGACTCTGTTATTTATCTCAAACCAGAAAGATGGAGAGAATTCTTTTTTTTTTTACAAAAGAAATGTAGCATCATTTCCTTGAAAGTGTATACAATAGTAGGCAGCAGACACACACCCACCCGCACACAGAAGAAAACATGTACCTTCTGAGCAGATCTCTAGTTTTAATCGCAGGCACTGCTATAGAAAAATATATAATATATACATATACATACATACGATTGTATTATGTATGGTCGAACTTACTTAATGGCAAAAGTAAAATAGCAACATTAAGAAGTTCAAACTAATATACCGTTGAATTACCTAAATACTGAACCTGCAAAAGATCGAGAAAGGAAAATTATTTTCTTTCCTGCTCTTCACACTAAAGCCTCAAAATTGCCTGAACAGTGGTAATGTTATGGGAAATTTCTTTTAAGGTAAGGTGTAGGGTATGGGGTTAGTGTTGGAGGCAGGAGCAGGGTTAGGGTTAGCATGCTTTACTGAAGTGGGCAGGGGGCTTCGTCCCTCTGCACCACCTTAGTGACACATTCTAACTCTAACCCAGCCCCTATCACTAATCCTACACCTTAGTACTACCACTATACAAGAGATACTCAGATAAACAAACATACACAAACATGCATTAGCAAAGCTATATCTATCCCCTTACCTTACCCTGACTCTAACCCTAAAATACACATACTCACAAGCAAACACACATCTATGCCTTTACCTAACCCCAACACAAACACTTTCAACCCCTTCCAACCTACTTACCTGTCTCGATGAAGCATTCTTTTGAGAACTGCAATGTTCAACTATCTGAACTTTTGAAAACTGTACCATATATACTACATTGTATATATACATACATATACATATACACACATACACACACACACATGTATATATATATATATATATATATATATATATATATATATATATATATATATATACTATATTACACCTCTGAAACAGTGAACAGGAATGGGTACAGCTATACACTTTAAGTATTATTATGTGGGTGAGCACACAGTCATCTCCACCTGCCATTGTCTAAAACTTTTTCCTGATCTTTAGATTGGGGTTATTATCATTTGACAGCAATGCAATCTGCATAATATTACAGTAGTCACAGTTTATTAGAAACTGGGATCATATCAGTTTAATCTTCCAGTTACTATTTCCACATTTCATGTAGTGGCTACGAAGACACAACAATGGCTGATAGCCAGTGGATCCATTCAGCTGGCTGAGCATACCTATCAACATTTTAGAGCAAGAAATCTGGATTAAGTCTAAAATTATAGGTGGACAAAGGCCCAAAAATAGGGGCACATTTTAAATATTGCTCTTATAAACTTAGAAAGTTGCAAGAATAACACGATTTGTGTTAGCATGTATTTTCTGAAACATATGAACTCTGAAACTCAAATGTATGTCATTATTAAGTGACTCCTATCTGCAGTGATTTGCCAGAAAATCACACATTTTACAAGGAACAGACCAAAAATATGAGGCAAAATTCTGGACATTATATGAAAATCTGGACAGTTGAGAAATATGTGATGGAGACTGCTGTGACAGTACTATGAGTGCTGAGTTGTGACAAATCTACCTGCATATACTAGGACAGACACTTTTCAAGTTATCGGCTAACTATGTCAATTCAATGAAAAGAACAATACTTACATTAAGCAATCTACTATAATTTTATGACAGTTATCTCAGATGCTTAAATTAACATCGGCAAACACACCTGTGGCCTGTCATCAATTCATTGTTTTGAAGCACAAGTCAGTTGCAGCTTAAATCTCTTGAGACTCAGTAAGGTTAATAACTACCTTATCAAAAGCCTAAGCACTTAACATTTAGGATGATTACTTTACATTTGCTGAAGAAATGACAGTCAGAAAGTTGCCACTTTAGCTGTTATAACCGCCATTAGTATTTGTACTAAGCTGCAAAACAGAATTTAATATGAAGCATGTTGATGACTGTATGGATATTTTCAGGCCGACAAAACTCATGAAATACAACAAAGACATATAATATAAAACATTAATGGCGAAGCAGTATATTAAACTAAACATGTCTGGCTTGATTGCTGTCTGTTGCAAGTTGCACCAAATCTCAGATGAACACTTAACATGTGACAGCCATGGAAATGAGAAGGGCAGAAATGGATTAACCAGTAAGGTACTTACTTAGTTACTATCATGTTTTTTCAGTCCATGTAATATTCACTTTATGCAACTCATATGTAAGATAGCATCATGCATGCCGTTGGTTATGTATTCCCTTATATTTTTTATAATTTTAAATTTCTTATCCATGACTATTAGGATATGTATGTAAGACATATTCACATATTTCTGTAGGGATATGTGCTTTACACCTGGACAATACCCGAAATGACTCATATGGGATATGTGTATTACTCTGCTTAATAAATTCAAACAAATAACTAATTGAATATATAAATAAATGCTTTCATAAAAGTCCCATCCAGGTTGTCACTGCACAGTACAGCAAGGCACAGAAGTGTTGTACCGTACTGCTCCAAGCAATACAGGTTACAAGGGAATGAGCATTTTCTTGTGTTATGTTAAGACATTCACCCAATTTAAAAAGTAGCTTAATTCTGGCACTACTGGTACACCATAAAATCATGGTATACATTTATGGCTTGTGACCACAGCTGAAACACTGCTTCTTTCTTGACTGGAGAATTTTGCTTTCTCTGTTCCCTGTTTTACAAGAAAGCAGGACAAGACCCATGTACCTCCTGGGTCTGCACATACATATGAGATAATGTGTCTATATCTAAAAATAAAAACCTGGATAATTTGCTAATGGAATATAAAGAAGCTGCTTTATCCTGTTCCCTTTCACAGATGAATAAAGCCCTGTCTATCGCTCAGGCAAACTGAGTTCAACTAGATGTTTGAGCTAGTGTGATGGAGAAGATGAATGCCAGGGCTTAAGGTTGCCCACCTCTCTTTGAGGAGGGAGGAGGGGCATGTGCTCATGAATGGAGACTCATGATAGCTAAAGGGATAACGTGGAGTGGTTATTTACAAACAGGGGACAGGGACAATTGATGTCATCATATGGGGATGTGGCATGCAACACAAAGTTCCATTGCTCACCATTCTCTTGGGTGTGAATGAGCATGTACAGGAGTTAGGGGCTAAAATAGAAAATAATATGTCTGCCTTAGCGATAGCTCCTCTCAGCTGTCTCTTGACCTAGTAAGGGAAATGAGTAAACTGAATGGTTGAGACAAGGGCTGGTGATCATCAGGCAGGGGGCCAAAAAGAAAGCAAAAAAAAAAAAAAAGAGCAAGATTCAGTGTAAAACAAATTATTTCCCTAGACAACAAGAATGCTATGAGACAGCTACTGGGGTATGGAATAAAGGACAGAGACTTCCCCAGCGAGTATTGTCATACAGTTAATTTGGGGACCAAACCAAAGGAAGGGAATCACTTAGACATAAGCACGTATTAAGACATTACAAGAAAGAAGATTAAAGAGAAGGGTGTCCCCAGACAGCGAGAAGAGTATAAGAAGTGTGCACGTGCTGTTTGCACAATACTATACAAAAATACCTCAGTACATGTACCAATAGGCACAGCCAAACAGAAAACACTGTGGAAGCTTCAATTATCTCAACGGGGTATACTCATTTCATGTACAACACATACTCAAGAGTGCATTATTAGATCAGGTCAACAGCATGGATAGCATACAGGAAGTAGTGTTATGTATATGTGAACTTTACTCACTACAGATAAGAGCAAAACTAGATTTGTGAAAACTTTCAACAACATTTCTTTGATTTAATCTATGGCCTTAAACTATTTAACAGGAATGTGCTCATAGAGGATTAAGTCTCTGAACTGTTAATGAGCTGCTTCTTGTAACTAAAGAGTATAGGGTTTGATTCCGTACACCTCCATCTGTTTTCTGTGTGACTCTGAGTAAGGCACTTAATCAGACAGTGCTCCTGGGTCACCAATGAAAGGGACACTTGTGTCCAATGGGTTACCTAGCTAACAATTATATATAATTAAAACAAAGCAAATGTATACAATTAAAAAAATGCTAACTACCTTAATGAGAATCTTTCATGGTCATTCAGTGAAGGGTGTATGCAGTGTACAAGTGCATCCCTCTCTAAGGACATCTTTATTGTTCCTACCCCATAACTTCTGCTCTAAATATATACACTGCTGCCATTTAGGGAATGGGGAATTGTGCTTGGAAAAACCTGTATTGTAGGCATTTCAGTTTCAAATACTGAAACAATGAGACATCTTGGCAGAGAGTCTGAATGTTATTTATGAAAGTAAAGAGTACATAGTAGTCTCTCTTTGTGTATTTGTGTTTCTCTGTGCAATATAAGTTTAAATTGTCTACTATCTTCACTTGAGCTTTAATGATTTTTTTGAATGATCAACTTTATTCACAAGAAAATATTAACACAAATGTAGAAGATAATCACAAAAATCAAAACAGTAACAAATATATAGCAAAAAAATTATTTATTTTTTTTTACAAACACCAACATAAACTATGTCATGGTCTGATAATTCAAGAATAACAACATAAGCATCTCTTTTAGAGTTCCCAGCCAAAATAACATATACTGTAGTGAGTCAGAAAATACATCAAACATTTTAACAAACTAGACAAAGAAATTTTTATTTTATTTATTTTACATTTGTTGACCGGGCTAGTCTAACTGGATACATGTCCATTTTCAGTAGAGGCCTGGGGAGTAAAGCTCCAACACTCACACACACACACACACACACACACACACACACACACACACATATAGAATGTTGCAACAGTCCAAGTTTAAAACAACTGTTGTTAATAAAAATACATGGTGTCATGGTGAGCATAACACAAACAGTAAAAGGTCATGTACATAAAATATGTTACTATAGACATATATACATAGACTTAAATTGCAATATCATGGTCTTTTTGGTTCTTTAAGGATGTCTGTAGTTAGAACAGAAGAGTAAAAGGTGAAGAGTATTCATTAGTATAAAGAAAAAGATTTAGTCAGGGTTAGTACAGGGGCATAACCAATGTGTATTGAGAAATAGTTTTAGTTTCTGTTTAAATAGTGTTATTGAGGACAGAGATAAGAGTTCATTGGGTAGTAGGTTCCAGTACTTTCCAACAGTATTAGAGAACAGAGAGCCTCCTGCCAAGTTGTTGGATCTGCTAGTACAAATAAGTAGTTTAAGGAGCGTAACTTTTTAAGATTGTTATAAGGGGTAATGAGGCTAGAGAGTACTGGAGTATTGGTGGGTTGCTACAGGGTACAGCAAGCTGGTGAAATTGAAGCTGATTTTGAAACTCTAGCCATCCTAGTTGCTTTAGATTAAGACAATGATGAGTTCTAAAAGGAGAGCCAGTGGCAAATCTAGCAATATTATTACAGGAGATTACCAGTTTGTTGAGGTTGTTTTTTTAAAGATTAGTGTATATAGGTGAAGCATAGAGTAGAGTGGAGATTAAGTGAGTTTGGGCTATAGCGGTCCTGGCTAATGGTGTAAGAAAGGGTTTGATTCTATAGAGGGACCCCAATTTCTTGTTGACAGTTTTTATTGTGTTGTTAATATGAATATCAAAGTTAAGGTTGCTATTTATTGTTATTCTTAAGAGTTTAGTGGTTGGGTCAGGAGATATGAGAGTGCCATTATTAGATACGAGTGTGAAATATGCTGGGGTGGACTTCGGGTTGGAGTGAAAAGTAAAAGTTTCGTTTTTTGGGGGTTTAGGAGGAGGCAGTGGTTTAAAAACCATTGTTCTACTGTATTAAATGCATTTTGGGTAAGGGAATGTAGTTCAGATGGAGAAGTGGCTGAACAAATTACTGTCGAGTCGTCTGCGTATTGTATACAGGTGGCTTGAGGAATTGCTGAGGTTAGGTCATTAATAAAAATGGAAAACAGGAGTAGGCCTAATATGCAGCCCTGAGGAACATCAAGGGAAATGGGGAGGTTTGTAGATCGATTATTATCCCATAGCACGGCCTGTGTCTATTGTCTAAGTACGATTTGAACCATTTTATGGCTAGAGGTTCAAGTGAAAAGGATTTCAGTATATTTAAAAGTAGCTGGTGATTAACCATATCGAAAGCTTTAGATAAATCAATAAAGACTGCAGAGGAAAGAATATTGTTGTTACGGTTTTTGTTAATGCAGTCTGTAAACGATAGCAGGGCGGTGGTAGTACTGTGGAATGGTCTAAAACCATGTTGACAGTTTGCAAGTAAGTTATTTTGGATTAGGTGATTAAGTAGTTGCCTATGGGTGCATTTTTTCATTATTTTTGCCAGTGGAGAGAGTAAGGCTATAGGACGATAGTTTGAAAAGTCGTTAGAGTTCCCACCTTTATGTAGGGGGATAATGTGAGATATTTTACAGATAGTTGGGATAGTTCCTTCACTTATGGTTCTGTTAATCAGTATGGAAATGGGATAGGCTATGGCTTTAGCTCCTTTTTGCAGGTATTCTGCTGATAGTTGGTCAGCTGAGGTGGTGGTAGGTTTTAGTTTTTGGAGAAGGGAGCAAATCAAGGAAGTAGAAACTGGTTGTAACTGAAATGATGAAAGTGGGCTAGTAGTAGAAGTAGGCAGATTTGAGGTACCTGGAGATAGTTGACTAGCAAGAGTTTGGATGGCGTCTGTGAAGAAAGAATTGAAGGCATTGGCAGTTTCTGTGGGATTCTCAAGGTTAGAGCCTTGTGGGTTAGGTGTGATAGATTGACCTGGGTAAAGTAGTTTGTTAATGCTAGTCCAAAACTTTTGTGGTTTCTTTTGGTAAGTTTGGTGTAGTTGGAAGCAAAATTTTTTTTTATCTAAGAGGATAGTTGTCTAAAGTTTTGGTGGTCTGTAGGATTCTTAGTAGTACGCCATTGGTTTCTAAGAAGGATTTTTTGCCTAGTAGCTTTTGAAAGCCATGGGGCAGGTTTAGTCTTATTTCTAACAGAGCGTGATGGGGCGTGGTGGTCAAGGATGGCTAAGAATGTGGAATTAAAGTATTGTACTGCTTCATCTAGTGGGAGGGATTTTAGTAGTGACCAATTACACTGCTTGAGTTCTGTTTGGAAAAGTTCAGGGTTAAAATGTTTTTGGTCCATATTGTCCTGAAAGTATTTGGGTAAGTTAGGTTGCTTTTATGTCTGATAATATAAGTTAGTGAGTGGTCACTTAGATCATCTGGGAGGGTTCCTACTTTGTATGTTTGATGAGGAGTATTAGTAAGAATCCAGTCTAAGGTTACTTTCTTTGTTATTGGGTTTATTAATCCTGGTTGGGGAGGTAACAGTTTGTGAGAAGCCATATAGGTTAATATAGGTGGTAGGGTGTACAGTACTACAGGACTTCCAGTCGATATTAAAGTCTCCAAGGACTATAGTTTCTTGCGGGAGATTAATAGAAAGCCAGTTAAGGATATTTTCAAGGGTATTAATGTTATTTCCAGGAGGAAGGTAGATACAAATGATATATATGGATTTACATGAGTTGACCTGAAATTTAGAAATGAGGATTTCAGCATTATTGTCTGAAGGTGGTCTAAGGTTTGCATTGGTAACTTGTAGCTCTGCTTTATAAAGGAATGCTACCCCCCTCCCTTTTTGGCTGTGCGGTCTAGTCTCAGAATATTGTAACCAGGTGGGGTGACTTCATTGTCTTTAATTGTAGGTTTTAGCCATCTTTCAGATAAACATAGGATGTCAAATAGGTGGACATCTAGGAGGGCGTGGAGGTGGGCAATTTTGTTGTTAATGCTACGTATACTGAGATGTGCTATATAGAGTGAGTTAGAAGGTCTGGTAGGGGCTTGGGTACTAGCGATGTTAGGGTTGCTTTGTTCACTGGCAAGAGTATTGTTTGGGCCGGGGTTTGAATGAATGTCCCCGTCTAGTAAGGAGTGGAGGTATAGTCTATTTATAGGGTTGTGAAGCTTACAATAATAGTACTGTGACTTCCTAACATTTAGATTGATATACTTGATGTGGGCCAGTCTATGATATTTGGCTTGTATTAATAGCCCAACTGTGCACTAATCCAATCCAGATTGGTACACTTAGCATTAAAAGATATAGCCTTGTTTAAACTATCCAAACCATTAGATGAAGCCATTTCTGTCTAGTAAATTTATCCTGACCCTTCTGTTTCATGTGAAGTGATAAAGCTTTCAAGTCCTGTAATGTAAGGTTACACTTTGTTTCCATTTCTTAATAATGCATTTCTTGACTAAAAGAAACAAAAGATTAAAGGCTGCTTGTTGTGACCTAAACAAATTGGTCTCGGTTACAACCACAAGTAGACACAACCCCCTGAGTAAGGGTAACTTTCTTGCTCCAGGTATAGGGTAATTTCAGCTTAAAATCTCCAAAGATTATCCCAACTTAAGACAGCTCATGAACATATAAAACCAATCACCTATATACGGTTGCTTGGATCTACTTTACATGGTTGACATTTCAGAATGTTGAAGACGATATGGTCGAGACCATATGATCGACTTTCGAAATGTCGATCATGTAAAAACAAAAAAAAACCCACAACAATCACTTAGCTTCACACTGCCAGCAGGGAGGGAAAGCCACACTGCACCCCCCCATAGGGGGCTCCACCCCCACAGAACTTAAATATACTAACTCCGAGATCGCACTACAGTGCAGAAGATGGAAATCTTTCCATTCTGCACTGTATGGAGATGCCGGTTCCGCATGGTCGACATTTCGAAAGTCGATCATATGGTCTCGGCCATATGGTCTTCGACTTTCGGAAATGTCGACCATGTGAAGGGGACCCAGTTGTTCACATCTCCAACAAATAAGGAGAAGCATTTGGAGAAAGTCTAGCCAATTGGGTGGGTGTATAAAAATACATGTATTGGAATTATCAGCCAACAATCTATATATGCTGCATTTTGTAGCATATTTATGATGTTTTAGCAATTATTTCCAGAGATCCCAAATAATGATGTTATCCAGATTTCTTTCCCAAAGGACTCTAAATGTATATGCTGTCTGGGCATCTCCCTGCATAAATATCTTATAGGGTATACTAATCTGACTCTTCATCAAGGAACTTCAGGCTCTATTTCCAAAGACCAAATCTATCATGAAAGAGTGATATCACAAAGGGACCCTAGATGACTGCAATTCCAAAATCTGGTGAACAAGAAAATCCTATAAATTATAACCACATTCACCAATTCCAAAAGAAGTGACAAAGCACTGCCATGTGATGACTTCATTATCTAACAGCAACTGTCCCCGATCCTTCAGATTAGAACTGTGCTGCAACAGCTCTCTGTCCCTCACAGGAAAAACACAACCATGGTGAATATTTTATTGGGTTCATATCCTTTATCCAATTCAATATGAAAACAGTATCTAAAAGTCTATGAAAAGAAATCAGGACCTCTCCAAGCATTTTAGAGGGGAATTTCCATAAATTGTCTCAGCTCTCTTTTCAGGATTTTCCACAGGAATCAAGTAAAAGTGCTGTCATAATCTTAAAGATGATAGCCATCCTATATCATTCAAAATGTGGGAGCGCCAATCTATCATGCATTTTATTCAGTGTAAGGACATTTTCAGCAATTCTGTTTGCCTTTGTCTCAAAGTTTAATGCCAAACTTTTTAAACTTTTAAAAATACTAGAAGTAAATGAGTTTGGAAGTCCCTGAAATTCATAAAAAAACTAAAGAGAGAACAAATCATTTTACTGCATGTATTATCTGAGGCATATCTAAACAAACAATTTTCCATTTTTTGCAACATTTTTCAATCTTAGAAAGTAAATTGTCATTATTTTCCACAGTACAATTAGGTAGTGATTTTGCCAATATCATTACCAGGTATTTCAAATAATTCTCTATTTTAAAAGGGAAATTGCTATATTAATCTAGTAACCTGAGTAGGAGATGGATTCCCCTAAGAGCAGAAATATTCAGGTTTAATAATGGTTTTATGATTTATTTTGCAATCATAATTAATGCCCATTTTGCCAAATGTTCTGATGCTAAATTTAGTAATATTAAAGATGAAGCCCTTACCACTACGTTGCTTATATTTTTAAAAACATGTTACAGAACATTTACATTTTTTGAAGCAATTATATGTTACCAAGTTTATGATCATCAGCATGTTTTGATTTTCCATAGTCAGTTTTATACTTTGATGTCTGAGAAGAATACTCAAAAAGGAAGTGGGCCCATTACAGTTCCTGGAGGGACACCACTGAAAACCTCTGTTGGGTTAGACACATAATGCTCAGTCCAGATTTACTGTATCCTGTTGCTTAATGACTGCTTTTGTGCATTGAATTCCATAGACCTTTACTTTTAATGCTTTTAACTTTGTTAGATATTCCCTTATATGGAATAGAGTGGACATGTGGAAAAAGAAAGATGGAGGTTACCAGCCTACCCCATTGTGAAGAATGAAAAAGGTGATGGAATTTCATTGGTGCTCATCATACTTTATGGACTGAGAAATGTTGTTAAGCATATCTATAGAAAGACTAAATGTAAGGTGCCAATATCTCCTTTATTCCTATTGCGATGATAACAGGAGGTGAAATACTAAGTAAAGTGAATATTAGGAAATTTTGTATGTAACAACAGATAGAAGATGAAAAACTGAGGGAATTTTAAATGTAGAAAGTAAACTGATGTTAGTTAAACACTGAAAATATGCAAAATGATATTTGTCGGAGTGGATGTAAGAGCGTGCAAATGCTAAGGGGAAGTTAACAAGATACCACTAGATGGCTTGTGGGATGAAGAACTTAAAGTGAATTGGTGGAAAATGAGAGTGTTAAAAGGAGGAGCATTCTGTTAGGATATGAGAGGGTTCAACACATATTATGTTAAGGTAATATAGTAGGCAAAGTCTGTTTAGCTGGTTGAGGGTACTTGAGGGAAGCAGGAACTGTGATGAATAAGTCTTAAATTCCAAAAAAAAAAAAAAAAAACAGACTTCACACTCTTTGCTCCAGCACCCCTACAAGACAGCAACACAAATAACAATATAATTTCACTGAATTACTGAAAAGTACTCCAAATAAGCCAGTAGTACAGAGTAAACTGCTAACAATCTTCATAGACCAACTCGTGAAACTTGATCAGGATATCTACATGGTCCATAAGACAAATCAAACACTAAGGCTCTTGTTCAAAAATAAAACTTATCTCTTTGAGACTGCAGTGTGACAACACCTCTTAGTTTTCTGTTAGCCATCCTATCATATGCATCCTCAGTATTAACATCCATTCAAGCTAATAACCCAAATGGTCAATCTAAAACAGAGTTACAACAAAATTGCCACATTTATACTACATCTTCCTAATATCACTTCCTACTGCACAGCTTTACATAAAAATCAGTGGCTAGACCCAGCAAATACCCTAACATTATCACAGCTTAAAGTATTACACAGTATCTTGTAAAATACAGGAAAATGTCCTGCCATTAATAACTTACTCCAGTGGTACATCCCAAATAGGCATCTTTGAATCATAAATCAAAATTTAATTTGAAGAAATAAATCAAATAACCACTGTGTAGATTCATTACACTCTGTATGTATGTATGTATGTATGATTAAATTATGGAACAGAATCCTTACTAATATGAGGCATGCATCTCCTGAATTTCTGAATATGTTGAAAAGCATATCTAATTGCTAGCTTGATCTGTCCTTGTATGTTGCCTAATTAGTAATGTTATATCATTATCTCTAATCCAATACTCCTCTATATTTGCATGTCCAATGATCTCTTACCTATACCACTATGTATATCATTCTTACATTATAATTAACCAATCATCTTTCCCCTTCATATACTCTTACCCTGCCCAACATTATGTAGTAAGCTCTCCTCTCTGTTTCTGTATTAAGACATACTCAGCCTAAACAACCACATATCCCTTAGCACCTCTGAAAACAAAAACAGGAACCACAAACTAGGAAAGAGTACCACCGGGATGAAAGGAGGCAGCTGACCACTAGTCTTAAGACAGGACTGATTGATATATTCGCATTTAACCCAGGGTAGGTAGTGGCATTTGTTTGTAATTGCCACTGCAGCTCCTTTAATTCAAGGTAGTCATCTGTGGTTCCACCTCTCTGCCCCCCATCCACCTGGTCAATAATAATATTAAAACCAGGGTTTATCAACACAATTACAACATTGTGAAGAAAGAAATGAACAATGCACTATCACTGCACATTCAGAAGTTCACTGACCATTTTTTCAAATTTATTATTAAGAGAGGTGAAGAAGAGAGTACAGGCAGGGTGGAGTGGGTGGAGAAGAGTGTCAGGAGTGATTTGTGACAGACGAGTACCAGTAAGAGTACAAGGGAAGGTCTACAAGATGGTAGTGAGACCAGCTATGTTATATGGATTGGAGACAGTGGCATTGACAAAAAGGCAGCAGTCAGAGCTGGATGTGGCAAAGTTAAAGATGCTAAGATTTGCAATGGGAGTGACGAGGGTAGACAGGATTAGGAATAAGCATATTACAGGGTCAGCCCAGGTTGGATGGTTTGGAGACAAAGCCAGAGAGGTGAGAATGCATTGGTTTGGACATGTGCTGAGGAGGGATGCTGGTTATATTGGGAAAAGGATGCTAAGAATGAAGCTGCCAGGTAAGGGGAAAAGAGGAAGGCCTAAGATAAGGTTTATGGATGTGTGAGAGAGGACAGGCAAGTGGTTGGTGTGAAAGAGCAAGATGCAGAGGACAGGAAGAAATGGAAACAGATGATCCACTGTGGTGAACCCTAATAGGAACAGACGAAAGAAAAAGAAGATTAAGAAAAAAAATATTTTACTTATAGGTAACTTTCTCCCTCCTCTTCCCCTCTCCTGAGTAATTTTTCTGAATGTTAATGACATGAAATAGGCATATGCTTTAGAGTCCAAGTTTAATAAAGTCAAAAACAGTTCAATATTTTCAGATTTTCTTGTTTGGCCATGTTTCACAAATATAATTATTGCTCTGTAATCCCCATTTCTCAGTTTCCAAGTTATTGGTTTTATTCTCCAAACATTAAAGACATGAAGTAGGGCATATTAGAGTCTCCTACAGGTTTAACAAAGTCCAAGAAAGTCCAAGATTTCCAGATTTTCTTGTTCTATTCCTGTTCATCTCCTTCTCCCAGACACTGTCTCTGCTTCATTTCCAATGTACTCTCGATTCTTCAAGTCAGCTGGTCTGCTTTTTTCCCTCTCTCAAGCATTTTCCATTGAAACACTGGAAATGTTTCACAGGCACAGTCTCTCTCTGAGATCTTTATTACCAGAAGAACAAGAAGCAAAATCTCCTTCTGTTTCACAGCTTACTTTTTGTTGGACAAACTTTTCTATTTCTTCCTTAATATGTACTTCATGAAAACATGATTTTGTTGCTCCGGGGAAAAATATTTTGAAGATAGCTGGGTACAGTAGTTTGACTCTCATGCTTGCTTCTCTACATTCCCTGAATAATGGGATACATTTACTCCTCTTCTGCCTGGTATTCAAGAAGTAGTCATTCTCCACAAGCATTCTGCTGTCTCCCACTTTTAGTATTTTGTCTTTCTGCTACAGTTTTGTCAAAATCAACTCCTTCTGCTGGTAAGATTACATCTTTACTATTAAAGGTCTAGGTTGTTTTCTCATAGCCAGGTTTGGAGCATACACATGATGTGCCCTTTCAATTAACAATTTCTGTTTTGAAATACCAGTCCAGTTGCTTATTGGTGCTTTCATAAAAGTAATACAGTCTGCTCCTTCCTGCTTCTTGGATATAGCAGAAAATCTCAGGTTTCCCTATGTACTCTGACCTCTAATTCTATTATTTTTTGAAACATTTCTTCTTGTGTAGTGTCATATTCAGCCAGCCTTTTCTTCATTCCAACCTCTGAGTTTGCTGTTTAAAGCTTCTTCCAGTTTTTCCAGTCTTTTATTGTTTGAGTTGATATACTCCATTAGTGTTTCATTTATTTTAGTTAGGTCTGTGAACAGTTGCCTAATACTTTCCCTTGGTTACTGGAAGTCATGTCTGGAGCTTGCACTTCTTTTGCTGAACAGCTACAGTACTCTTCCCAGTGTGTGCGCGCGCGCGTGTGTGTGTGTGTGTGCGTGTGTGTGCGTGTGTGTGTGTGTGTGTGTGTGTGTGTGTGTGTGTGTGTGTGTGTGTGTGTGTGTGTGTAAAAACTTAGTATGTGTGTGTAAAAACATGGTTCCTGAAGTTATGGTGTAAATGAAGGAATATGTTGTAATAAACAGGATCATCATCATATGAGCCAAGTTCTTTGGGTATCTGGGTATGATCCATAGTTTCCTTGTTTTGTTGACTGTTGACAATGTGTTTATTATTTGGCTATGAATAAACTGGACCACGTGAAGTCTGTGAGGTTAATGTTATGAATGCAGTTTGAATTTAACTTGTTTTTTGGGTATATGGTTGTGAAATGCTTTGTTTTGGGCTAAGACAGTTTCTTTGGTACTTAGTGTAGATGAGTAAGGCTATGAGCTACTGATGAGCTGCTTTCTGTATTGCAGGGTTTGATTGCACAGCCTTAATTTGTCTACTGTTTAACTCTGAACAAGTCACTTCACCAGTCACTGCTCTTGGGTTGCCCCTAAAAGGGGGCATTTGTGTCCAGTGGGTGGTCCCAAGCTGTCAGCAAATATTACACATTTGTTTTTTGAATTCATGTACCCTTCACATAGATGATAACTTTTAGTTATGTACTTACCATAACTTTAGATGTTTGGGATCCATCTCGCCTACATTCAATACTGATGGGCTCGGAGCCGATCCCTCGGCTCCGACTCGGCATGCTATGCTATAGAGCGAGGCCTCTTATTGGCTGAGCTATTTCTTATCCCAGGATGCACCACCACTAATCCCCCAGATCTTGTTTGTCCGCATTCATGCACACATGCACAACTTGTTTATATAACATTGTTAGATGTTTCAAGATGAAACAACAGGATTCGGACCTTCTGATATCCTCTGATCTCCAAGGAAGGGGGAAGGAGGGTGGGTTATTAGGAATGTAGGCGAGATGGATCCCAAACATCTAAAGTTATGGTAAGTACATAACTAAAAGATGTTATGTGATCCTATCTCACCTACATTCAATACTGATGGGACAGCGTCCTAGCACCTAAATCCTGGGTGGCTCATTGGAAAACACTCCTGAGCACTGTGGAACCAAATGAAGCTTGTCCTCTAGATGCCACATCCAATTTGTAGTGGGAAATGAAAGTGTGCGGGGAAGACCATGTAGCCACAGCACAAATGTCACTAATGGCAAGCTTAGAATGAAATGCTATCGAAGTAGCCATAGCCCTTGTAGAATGAGCTTTGACAGAGGTGGTAAGCTCTTTATTAGAATAAGAATAAGCTTGAGTAATACAGTCCCTGATCCATTTGGCAATAGTGACCTTTGTGACAGCTTTGCCCAATTTATTGTCTGCAAAGGATACAAACAACTGATCTGTTTTCCTTGTTTGTTTGGTCCTATCTAAATAAAAATGCAACTGCCTGTGGACATCTAATGTGTGGAATATGAATTCCGCTTTGTTAGAATACTTCGGAAAGAAGACTGGAAGTTCTAATGATTGTTGTAGGCAGAAACTGGAACAAACTTTAGGGACAAAGGAAGGATTTGGCCTGAGAGATACTCTGTCTTTGTGAAAAACCAAGTACAGAGGTTTTACAGACAAAGCTTGAAGCTCTGAAACCCTTCTGGCAGAAGTAATCGCCACCAGAAAGGCAGTCTTCCACGATAGAAATTTTAAATCATAAATCACATGTCGCTGCCGGTTCGAAGGGGAAGGAAGTTAAGGCGCGTAACACCACATCGAGATCCCATGGAGGAGCAGGATGAGAAATCGGAGGTCTTAAAAGCGCAGCACCTTTCAAGAAGGTCTTACACAATCTGTTGCTCATTAAAGGTGGGTTTATAGATTCGTGAAAATTGGAAATAGCTGCCAATTGAACCTTGATGGTAGAGACTGAAGAGCCTTGATTGAAAAGAGAAGTTAGAAATTTCAGTACTTCTGATACGGGAATAGTGATGGGATCCAGGCCCCGGAGTTGAGCCCAAATAGCAAATCTTTTCCATTTGCTAGAATACAATTTCTTTGTAGCAGACTTGTGGGCCGAAGATAAGATGTGTACAACTTCTGGATCCAATGTATGACTCCTGACTATAGTCGGAAGAGGAGGAGCCAAGCCGTCAATTTTAAGGTGTGTAGGGACTGGTGGAATAGTCCCGACTGATGAACCAAAAGGTCTGGGATCTGATCCAGGAACCATTTTCAGAGCATACTTCCGAAGATAGGGGAACCATACTTGACGAGGCCAGTAAGGAGCAACTAAGATCATTTTGCTCCCCAAGAGAGATGCTTTTTGGATCACCCTGGGAAGGAGAGGAACTGGGGGGAAGGCATAAAGCAAGCCGGTGGGCCAAGGACGGGCTAGTGCGTCCATGGGGCTCTTCCCCGGAGCTGGGGTGAGGGAGAAGAACTTTTTGCACTTCGCATTCAGTGGAGTCGCAAAGAGGTCGCAACACGGAACTCCCCATTTGCTGAAAATCTGATTTGCAACTGTAATGTTCAGAGACCATTCGTGAGGAGAGAGGATGGTTCTGCTCAGTCTGTCTGCTATCACATTGGACTTGCCCGGGATATGAGTAGCCACTAGAAAGCGTTTGGTCGACACTGCCCATTCCCAAACTCTCATGGCCTCTCTGCAAAGAGGATAGGATCTGGTCCCTCCCTGTTTGTTCAGGTACCAGACAACTGACATGTTGTCTGAGTGAACTGCAATTACGCCCTGAGGGAGGTGATCGTGAAGGGCTTGAAGGGACAGAAGCACCGCCCTCATTTCTAGGATGTTGATATGAAGTAGGGTCTCTTCTGGGTGCCATTTGCCTTGGACTGACCTGCCCAGGGAATGCCCCCCCCACCCCATCTGGGAGGCGTCCGTGGTCAAAGTGGCCGCAGGAGGAGGTGGAACAAAGGGTCGTCCCCAAATTGGAGGGCACTAATCACCAGCGAAGGTCCCGTTTGCAGGTTTCCATGATCCATATGAGGTGACTGAGAGGGAGTTCCTGAAAGGACCACTGAGCTGAAAGAAGCCACTGGAGAATTCTCATGTGCAACCTTGCCAGGGGAACTAGAAGAACCGTGGCGGACATGGATCCCAATAGCTGCAGGACCATTCTGGCTGGGGCTTTGGATCTGGGAAGTAAGGCTCGAACTTGAGCCTGTATGGTTTGTATCCTGTCTGTAGGTAGATAGACCCGCATTCGGTTTGAGTCTATCTCTACCCCTATGAATCTTATGCGTTGAGATGGCAGCAACACAGACTTTGGCCAATTGAAGGTGATTCCAAGGGAATTGCCCAGTGATATAGTGGCTTGTAGGCTCCGCAATAGTAGATGCTTGGAGGTGGCAGTTAGGAGCCAGTCGTCTAGATATGGAAACACCTGGAATCCTAGACTTCTCAGGTGAGCAGTCACGACCGCCAAACATTTGGTGAACACCCTGGGCGCTGTTGTGAGACCAAAGGGCAAGCGCAGAACTGAAAATGACTGCCTCCTAGGCTGAAGCGCAGATGTCTCCTGGACGCTTGATGTACCATGATATGGTAATAAGCGTCCTTGAGATCTATGGAGCACATCCAAACACCTTTCTCCAGCAATGGGAGAATGGTTTGTAGGGTGGCCATTCGAACTTGGACTTTTGACTGAACGGTTTAGAATGCTGAGATCCAAAATGGGTCTCAAGTCCCCGGTCTTTTTTGGCACCAAAAAGAATCTTGAGTAAGTCCCTAATCCGATCTGGTCTGCGGGAACCGGTTGGATGACTCCTTTTTGCAGCAGCTTTGAAACTTCTGAGGCTGCAGTTTCCCGTTGACTGGGTGGCGGGCCCGGGATTTTTGGACTGAGGAGAGTGAGAGAAAGGGATGGTGTAACCTCCGGCGATAATTCGAAGCACCCATCGGTCCTGAGTGATACCTTCCCAGGCTTTTAGGTGCTTCGAAAAACGGCCCCCGACTGGCTCCGGAGCAGCACAGTCGGGCAATCCCTCAGGGACTGTGAAAGGCTGAAGAGCCACGAAAGGACTCGCGGTCTCCAGTGTTGCGAGGGCCTCTGCCGCCTCTGGGATGGCATCTCCCAGAAGAATTTCCCCCTCCCCTGCCTCTGGAAGGGGGATCGTCCTGCTGTGAGGGGTAAGACTTTTGAGATCTACGGAACCACATTTTCCCTCCTCTTTTAGCCTTGGGGTAAGGCCGAAAGGGAGTGGAAAATCATGCCCCTACGACAGTCAAAGTCTTACCTTCTTGCTCGCAGCGGGTCAGTGTGTCCTTTACCTTGGGTCCAAACAAGGAGGACCCATCAAAGGGGGCATCGGCAAAGGAAGACTTAAAGGCCTCCGCAAAATGACACAGGCAGAGCCAGGCTTGTCTCCGTAGAGCAATGCCTGTACCCGCCGCTCTACTCGCCCCTTTGGCCGCATAAGAAATGAGCCTCATGGACGAGTTTGAAATGGACGACAGTTTAGCCAGCTGAGAACCAACCGTCTGGGCCAGCTCCTCAGGCAGGTTACCCAAGAGGGTATCGGAAAGTTCTTTAATCAGATCCCTCTGAAATCTGGTAAAGTGAGTGAGATAGTTCAAGGACCTTAATGTAAAGGCCGCTGAACTTAGGGTGCACTTACCATACCGATCCATGCTCCTAGACTCCTTATTAGGAGGATGGATGGACGTCGAAGCCTCTGCTACATCTTGCTGGGTAGCAGATGCCACCACCAAAGCATCTACAGCCACACCTTTAGTCAGGAACTCTTTTTCCTTGGGTGCTGACAGGAACTTATTAGGACGAGCAGGCACCGGTTCCACAGAGTCTGGGTGTTCCTACACCCTTCGACAGATCAAGTCCAAGAGCTCGTCGAAGGGCGGAGACACCCAGGAGGCAGAGGGCTGAGCCCCGAAGGCCTTAAGGAACACCGACTCATCAGCAGAAGGGGGTTTGGATTGCCAGCCGCCTCGTTGTTTAAGGGCTTCCAAGATGTCTGCAAAGGAGACATCATCTGAGGATGACTTAGGGGACCCCTCTGCATCATCGAGATCAGTGTCTGATGTAAGAGACTCATCAGGGGAGTCAATGTGCTTCCTCTTGCACGATCTTTTCCTGGGGGGTTCCTCCGAAGAAGCTTCAGAAGGACCTCCAGGAGGGGGGGCAACCCCAGTGGGGGTAACCTCAGGCCCCGGGGCTCCACTGTCTAAGGACAGGGGGACTGCCAAAGACCCAGTCTCGGTATGCAGGGAAGGAGCTGGGGAGATCGTGGAGGTAGCCAAAGATGATTTGGCTAACGCACTCCTCATAGCCCTGAAGGCGGGACCACCAGAATGCTGGGAGGGTCCCACCTCCGTGGCCACGACGGTAGACGGCACTCCCTCAGCCGACGCACCGAGAGGAAGGCTTGGGACCGAAAACATCAGTCCCGAAGCGTCCCCCCCGGGGCCGACAGAAGAAGTCCGCGTACCGAACTCTGACTCAAGAGCCGGAGTTGGAATAAGGGTCGGGCCCGACCCTAAAACCTCCATCGGTTCCACCAGCACCGGCTCCAACGGTGCCGAGGATGTTGGAGGAGGAACCATAGTAGCAGGGTGGACCATCGGCTCCGAAGCCGAATGGGCTGGAGCCGAAACTAACTTTTGAAACACCGGAGACTGGAAGAGTCTTAGGAGCACCCTGTCGATGTCTGAATCAGACATCTTGGAGGATCTAGATGACACCGATCGGGTCCAAACCGATTTCTCCATCGGCTCCATAGGACTAGGGGACCGGCTCCGAATGGATTCTATCACTATCGGTTCCGAGGGAGACCTCAAAACAATTTCCCTCGGTGCCGATGAGGACTTCGGTGCCGAAGGGGAAGAGTCTGAGCCGGCAACCCTCATCGGCTCCAATATCAGTGGAGCCGATGAAGGTGACCCGCCTCTCGATGCCCCAGTCCTCGGCTCCAAAACCAGAGGGATCGAGACTGGAGGCATCGAGGCAGACCATTCCGCCCTCGGCTCCGAAGTCCATGGAGCCGATGGAGAAGCCTGCCTAGGTTTTTTGGCAGTCGGTTCCGACAGACTGGTCGGAGCCGACGCTTTTTTCTTTTTTGAAGGAGAGGAAGAGGAAGATAAAGCCTCCTTGAAGGATGGCTTAATCAACCCTTTTAGAATTAATTTGTTCTTCCTCTCCTGGAGGACTCTTGATGAAAAGGCGTGACACACGCTACATGACTCTTGTAGGTGCTTGGTGCCTAAACAATAAACGCACGAGGAGTGGCCGTCCGTTATGGACATTTTATAACCACACCTCGCGCACTTTTTAAACCCAGAGGGTCTATGCTCTTTAGACATGCTAACAAACCTCTAAGATTAATAATAATAATACAGTGAAAAAAACTAGCAAGTTTTAAAATATAAAGTTTTTTTTTTTTTTTTTTTTTTTTTTTAACAAACAATTCATACTAGAATGCACAAAACACAGAAAAAGAGAGGGTCAAGACCCTCTAACTTAAGCAGGTACTTGACACACAAATAAAAAGCTAGTAATAGAAAATAGGGGAAGGCCCCTCTAACTTAAACGGGAAACCTTCCCTTAACGAAAAAACACAAATTCCTCAACAGATTTAGATAAACACACTCGTATCACAACAATAGCTGTTAAACAGCTTTTGGGTGCAAAATAATCAAATTCCTGACAGGAAAAGCCTGAATAAAACAGTACTTAGCCCAGCCAAGTTTGAGACCACGTCCTAGCTGGTAAGCGGCAAACGAGATCTGGGGGATTAGTGGTGGTGCATCCTGGGATAAGAAATAGCTCAGCCAATAAGAGGCCTCGCTCTATAGCATAGCGTGCCGAGTCGGAGCCGAGGGATCGGCTCCGAGCCCATCAGTATTGAATGTAGGCGAGATAGGATCACATAACATCTAGTGTTTCACCGTATGTTATTTTACTACAAATCCCAAAGTCTCTTGTAGTTCAATGTTTTGAGAGATGCATTTTTGATAGATATGAGTTTCAAGAGAAGATAAGTTTATTGTTGCTCATGCTGTCTGTTTCAATGTGAGAGTGTTTTATTTGATTTATTAAAAATTATCGGTATTTTTGATGCAAATAATTTAATACAGTTTTTAATTAAAATCCAAATATCTGTGATCATGGTAAAGATAAAGAAAGTAGTATGCACATTGACAGGTTTGAACAGTGCTTTATGGTAAATGGGGAAAGACGGCAAAGCAATGGGATACTGGTATGGCTGCGGTGAAGGGGTCCCAGTCCACTACCCTGACAGAGGCTCCATTTGATCATGATATGGCTCTCTGTGGAAGACAAGCTTCCAAACTCTCATAAGGCACACAAATAAACTAAGTACCAAAATCTTAAAATAAATTACTATAAAGTCACTGCCAGGATGTCAGAGATCCCCCATGTAAACAGTATGTTGCATGCACATTCTTGCGGCCTTAAAAAAAGATACAAACAGCAATTACCATAATGCACCATTCAGGCTCACACAGACATGTCCCATACATGTGCAGTGTATTAAACTTATCCCCAGCACTAGATGATTACAGCTGTATGAAGTTCAGAGACACAATGTCATTATTTAAAAAACATAAGCAATTACTTTTTTTAAATATTAACATTATATAATAGAAAATCAACTCCTGTGTGGGGGTCATGCCTGTTTATCTGTTATCTAGCTTACTAATTTTATCACTTTGACTTTGTAATCATGATCAGATCATATCAAGCATTAGTACATTCAGAGCTACCCAAACCTGGTTGTGGATTATTGCTAAAGAATATTTATAGGAGCTTACAGTGCATAATGATTTCCTGACTAAATCCAAAATGCAAGAATCAATGAAAATACACTCCTTATGGGGGAATTTTATCTACCCAAAGCAATATGTAAACTGCTGAACAACAATTAAATATGCCTGAATAATAATCGACTACACTAATCAAACAAATTAGAACACTGCAAAATCCAATTAGGGATGGCAGTACTTGAAATACCAAACTAACAAGCCTAGGAATTTCTGCTTTCCCACATAGCTATGTCTTGATTAATTAGCATATTCCTTGATGTATTATCTTTAACCTAAGAATAAAATCAAATTAATTCATAAATCAATCATCCTTCCTAGAATTTGTCAATGGAATATATGGAGTAATAAGGGTCTGATACAAGTGCTCACATGCTATTTGCTCATGACCCACTTGCTCAAAAACACAAGTGCTCTAAGACCCAACTTTATTTCCCATAAAAATAGCATTCCCTCTCAACAACCTATACTACAAAACTGCAGAGCCCTGCCAGAACCTTAACTCTAAACCTAAAACTCCTTTCCCTCTCAAGAAACCTAAAACCCTGCACCTGCTTTCTAACCCCAAGACTCCCTTTCTCTGCCTAAGTCTGAGTCCCTTCTTACTCCCTAATCCTAAGACTTTCTTACTGCTCCCTAAACCTACTTCTTGTTCTTAACCCTAAAGTCTCATTCTCACCTCCTAACCCTAAAACCACCTTCCTGCTTCATAAACCTAATATCCCCTCCTCCTGCTCCCTAAACTTAACCTCCCTTCTTGACCATTGCTCTAATCTACACTCCCACCCCCCCCCTGCTACCTCATTACAACTACCTTGCTCAAATTTGAATAATGTATCTGGGTAAGCTACAGTAGAGGCTTTCCTGAACTCATATTTGAGTTCAAGCACAAGGTGAGTGACAGCCTAACCCGAGCTACAAAAAGTTTGAGTCTGGCTTCAAGACAGTAGTCTTTGAGCACTTGGGATGTGAGCACTTGTAGCACACCTGAGCAATAAATAAAATACCAATGTAAGTAGACTAGGATGCCATCTTCAGTGACTCAAGTAAGTCTGCTCAAGATACTATCAATGAGTTTTATGATATTATTAATACATCTCTGAGAAGACACCAGTAATTTATAAATATATGGGTAAATGTGACTAAAAATGTTGTAGTATTATACAATAAATAGTATGCAACAGAAAAAAAGAAATAGTACTTAGTTTTCAAAAAATACCCTAGTCATAAAAACAAGTTTAGATTAAACAAAATACAAAAATATTGCCTTTTCTTATCAAATCTTCTAGATCTAACTATGAACACAGCTTGGTCTCCAAGACTTAAAAGAATAATGTGCTGTTCTTTAATAAGACAAGAAAACCATCTCCCAAATATGCAGCAAAGTCTAGAAGATTTAGGATATTTGCCTGGAAGTATTTACATAGGCATTTTTATACCCCAAGTAGAATCCACAGAATTTTCCTCAGGTGGATAGAAAATGTTGGAGGTGTGACAGGCAAGAAAGAGTTGGCTGGAAACATATTTTTTGGGAGTGTAACGAGCTGGCAGACTTCAGGGATTCCTTGCAGACTGCTCTGTCAGAGATGCTGGGTGAGCAGATTGGACTGACTGGGGAGATGATTTTTTTGAGTTATGATACAGAATCGGAGTTGCCTAGACATAGTAAAGCCTTGCTGTGTCTAATTATGGTGGCTGCTAAAAAACAATTACTAGAAAACGGAAATCAAAGTCTTGACCAACTTTACTAGAAACAGTGAATATAGTAACAGAGATAAAACAACTGGAATTGGGATCTTTAAAAAAGGGAAGGAGCAAACTACATAGAAAAAAATGGGAATTGTGGGAACAATATATGCAGAGCAGGAATGAGGTGTAAGAGGTAGGATTTGAGTGAGCCATATATTGCTTAACTGACTGGATAGATTATAAGTGACATATAATGTTTGCAACTACAGT